>NC_088233.1:47941795-48234295 GCF_036934945.1 Oncorhynchus masou masou
AACTGGTAATTACTATTTGTAAATAAGTCTATCATACTTGAGCTCCGATTTATCCTACATTCTGAACTCTTGACATCACATATAATGGAAATACCTCGATAACAGCATTTTCGGCAGTTAAATGCAGCAACAAAACACTATTTATAAAAAGCAATCTATTCATATGGTTTTTAAACCCTATCATTTGTTTGTGAGCTTAATGTGTACTTTTAGATTTGGGTTGACACAGTTTTTTTGCCATCAGCCAATTTGTGTTTCTCAATTGGTTCAAAGCATGTGAATGCATTCAACTCGTATTTTAAGAAGCACTATGCAGAAATCACTCAGCCATATCCTGGTTGCTAAAATTCTAATAGTTTGCCTAATTTCAGTTTGCATGACAAAACAAGCAGTCATTGTGTAGAGAATCATTGTACCGTCTAAACCGGTGTGAAACATAATTTCCATAACCAAAAATATTTATATTTCAGCTGTTGTACAACCAAAGTAAAATACTCAAAAACAAAACTGCAGAAAGGGAAGCATAGAAATAGCATACATAGAACAGATCTACCGCTTCTTAGACTTGCTTTCAATGAAAGATCTATTACTCATATTCTTATGTGAATTTGCTAGGGTTGCCCAAAAAGTTACATATTGTAGCTTTAAGACAAGTGGAAATTACTAGCTTCCTTCTTTGTTATGAACGCAGCATTAGTTCACTCTCTCTTGCTATGTGGGGACACCAAGATGAGAAGAAGTGATTGGCCAATTGAGGAGGTGGGGGAGTAGCGACTGTGGTAATACCATTGTGCTATCTTAGCCAGGGTCACAGGGTGAAAAGTGAGATGGAACTTCCAGACACTACAAATAAAAGCAGACATTGGCTCGGTTTCCTTGAAACGCTCTCTACCTTATCAGTCAAATGTGCTGGGTTGTTTACATTAGCTAAGAGGGGTCGGAAGTCCATGCAAACTCGAATCAAACTCGAGTCCCAAAGTACTGGGTCTGCTTTAGTTTTTCAGATTGAAAGAATATCACCACACTAGTCAAGTATGTTCTTTCTGGGGTTTTTTTGTGATTTAGGTGGGGCAATTAGCTATGGAGTGGGTCATCTATTTAACGTAGAAGTACGATAGGGAGATTGGGATCCCCATGATAAGATAGAAGCAGCTTTCTGCATACATATGAGATGTAGTCAGCAGTTTTTAACATTGCTATGACAAGACGCAGACAACTAACAGCTAACTTATATGTGATGTGGGATATGTAACATCCCATATAAGTTCTATTTTAAATAAAGAGAGTCGCACACGCTTGATATAAACTTCCAGTAATTTATCGGGTAAACCATCGACGTTTTGGCATCACTGTGCCTTCCTCAGGGGAACGTCGCGAATGCTTGAGCCAGGTTATGTAGACAAACAGTGCAATTAGTGCCACCAATGACAATAGTGAGGAGGCGTGTCATACTGGTGGTCTACAAGCATGGCCACAGTATTGGGGATAGCTTAGTGAGATCTGACCTGCCCCCTGAGCCCACCCTGACACCCATTCCAAGTGGGAACTACGAATGTGGCTCATGCACCCAGTGCAATAGCACCACATTAACATCCTTCTTCAGACACCCACATACAGGTCGAAAAATCTCTGCTAGGGGTATCATCTCATGCAAGACAAAGGGAGAAATCTATCTCATCACCTGTTCATGTGGGAAAGCATAGATAGGTCAAATGAAAATACAATTTAAACAATGCATAACTGAACACCGCAGCTCAATCAGGTGTAAGAACATTGACCATTCTATCTCCTCCCTCAAATACACAGGTATTGAGCAATGGCTACCCAGACTACTTGCATTGCCCCCCCCCCCCCTCTTTTACACCGTTGCTACTTTCCGTTATCATCTATGCATAGTCAACTATGCATAGTTAATAACTCTACCTACATGTACATATTACCTCAATTACCTCGACTAACCAGTGCCCTGCACATTGACTCTGTATCGGTCCCCCCTGTATATAGCCTCACTGTTGTTATTTTACTGCTGTTATTTTAACTACTTGTTACTTTTATTTCTTATTCAATTTTTTTCAACTGCATTGTTGGTTAGGGGCTTGTAAGTAAGCATTTCACTGTAAGGTCTACACCTGTTGTATTCGGTGCATGTGACTAATACTATTTGATTTGATTTGTTACTCTACCTAGGAGAGGAGGTAACATCGAGACCCTACTACTACACAGGGAGGCCTACAGGATATCCTGTCTAAAAACACTGACCCCTAGTGGTCTGAATATTGACGTTGCTCTCAAGCCCTTCTTATGAACATTTCCCCGTCTTATAAATGAATACATTCTTTCTACAGCCTATCAGCGTGCTTATTATACATTATGGTTGAACCAAAAGATGACATGTAACAAAAATGAAATGTAATGGAAGCAAATAAATATATATGAAATAAAATTCAACAATAATGTATGTTGATGCTAATATGATGTACAATATCTAATTATGTTGCCATATGATGACGATAGCCTAATATATTCAACATGCTGTAAACTATTGTCTTGTAACGGTTTCACTCAATTCATTCTCATCAACCTAGTAACTATGACACACCCCCTCACTATTGTCATTGGTTGCACTAGTTGCACTGTTTGTCGACATAACCTGGCTCAATCATTCACAACGTTCCTCTGAGGAAGGCACAGTGATGCCAAAACGTCGGTGGTTTACCCAAAGAAATTACAGGAAGTTTATATATAGCGTGCGACTCTCTATTTATTTTTGATAGCTTACAGTTTACTCGCCGTTAGTCAGCACCTCTACTCAAAATCATTTCTCTGGGTGTGCGCCAGCTCACGCTTTTCCTTAGACGTATACATGATGTGGCATGACACAGGTCGTGGTATTTGCAATATGATAATGGGCGTATAAGCAAACAATTTCCAAGAATCTTAGAAGTAACCAAGATGATGTTAAACCCAAGTATGTATAGGCAATTACTAACCTGTAGGCAATTTCATTACAGGAAGGGCGTTATTCATTTTGCAGAGCGTACACCCGCTTTAACCACAGTTGCACCGCATTCGGACGTCCAATAGATGGAGCTATATTGTGATACATTTTTAAACCTGGATCAGTCGACCCACAGTTGTCTCTAAATGAAATTCATAGGACAAAAAAAGAGCAAATAGAAAGGAAGAAAGGCTCCTCTAAAAGGTTGAACATTGTCTCCAGACATTTGGATACACAGGAGGTTGGTGGCACCTTAATTGGGGAGAACGGGCTCGTGGAAATGTAGAGGTGGAATGGTATCAAATACATCGAGACCAATCCATTTACACCGTTTCAGGTATTATTATGAGTCGCCCTCCCCTCAGCAGCCTCCACTGTTTGGATGTCTAGATCAATATTTAAATGTACGTTTATACACTACATGACCAAAAGTATGTGGACACCCGCTCGTCGAACATCTCATTCCAAAGTCATGGGCATTGATATGGAGTTTGTCCCCCCTTTGCTGCTATAACAGCCTCCACTCTTCTAGGAAGGCTTTCCACTAGATGTTGGAACATTGCTGCGGGGACTTGCTACCATTCAGCCACAAGAGCAATAGTGAGGTTGGGCACGGATGTTGGCCGATTAGACCTGGCTCGCAGTTGGTGTTACAATTAATTTCAAAGGTGTTGGATGGGGTAGAGGTCAGGGCTCTGTGCAGGCCAGTCAAGTTCTTCACACCGATCTCAACAAACTATTTCTGTATTGACCTCGCTTTGTGCACGGGGGCTTTGTCATACTGAAACAGGAAATGGCTTTCCCCAAACTGTTTCCACAAAGTAGGAAGTACAGAATCGTCATCATTAAGATTTCCCTTCACTGGAACTAAGGAGCCTAGCCCAAACCATGAAAAACAGCCCGAGACCATTATTCCTCCTCCACCAAACTTTACAGTTGGCACTATGCATCCGCCAAACCCCGATTTGTCCATCGGACTGCCAGATGATGAAATGTGATTCATCATTCAGGAGAACATGTTTCCACTGCTCCAGAGTCCAATGCGAGCTTTACACCACTCCAGCCAACGCTTGGCATTGCGCATGGTGATGTTAGGCTGTTCGGCCAGGGAAAACCATTTCATTAAGTTTCCGACAAACAATTATTTTGCTGACATTGCTACCAGAAGCAGTTTGTAACTCGGTAGTGAGTGTTCCAACCGAGGGTCGCCGATTTTTACACACTACGAGCTTCAGCTCTCTGCAGTCCCGTTCGGTGAAGTTGTGGGGCCTATTACTTTGAGTCTGAGCCGTTGTTGCTACTATAGACATTTTCACTTCACAGCAACAGCACTTACTGCTCTAGCAGGGGCTACTCAGTGCCACGTGGAAAGTCACTGAGCTGAATCCACTCATTTGAAGGGGTGGTCCACATGCTTTTGTATACATAGTGCATGACATAATCAAATATGGGTGATTTCTGTGCCAAACAAATTAGTTTATATTTTTCACATCTCTCAATCTATTGGCTCTTACAGTCAATCGTCCATAAAATATACATTTCAAATTATTGCTTTGAATGTTTGTTTGTAACGTGGTTTTGTGTGTGATTTAAAAGGAGCCACAGAGGGAGAGGTTGAGAACCGGACAACACACAAAAGCATCAGAGAGACTTTTGTAATTGGGGAATGTAAAAGTGCTTGTGAAAGAGTGTCTTCCGAGGAAACGGAGGTAGACAGGGAGCAGGAAGAGGCTGCACCTGCAGAAGAGCCCCCTCAGTCAGCGTCAGACAGTCACCCGCTGGGGTGGGAGGCAGAGGAGAGGAAGGAGAGAACAGGAGAGGAGATACATCTGTGGTGTTGAGGAGCGGGAGGGGGGGGCAGAACAGGAGAAGAGTGGGGGAGGAGAGAACAGGACGGAGCAGGACAGAGAGAGAACATGAGAGGAGAGGAAAGGAGAGATACAGCTGCACTACAGTTCCAGAGGAGAGTGGCGAAGCCGGAGAGAGCAGCCTCCTGCTCTGCTCAAAGCCCTCCTGCTAATTCTTCCATTTAACACTCAACACAAACCACACAATACTGCCATAATCACTGCTGCTCCACTGGAGCTGGTAATCAGCTGTAAATAAGGCGCATTGATAACGAGCCGCCAGAAGAGGAAATTCCTCTAATTACTGTAGCTAGCTCTCTAGAAACTTCACTGAAAGAAATGAGAGGAGTGGGAGCCGGGAGACTAGCAGCATACTTCAAGACCGCCTGCATCTGAAAGGCAGAGGAGTTGGGCAAGAGAAGGGGGGGGGGGTTCAAGATAGCAGAGTGGTGTAGCGATGTAAAATGTTTGGGAGCTTGTTTTTGTTGTTTGAATTTATTTTCAAGATAGAATAATTGATCGGAATTAATCCAGTTTTCTTTTTTACCATAGATTCTGCCTTTGAACAAACATTTGTTTTCTTCTGTACTTGTTATTCTGCAAACAGAATAAAAAATGAGTTTGCATTTTGAAAGAGATATGGAATTTGCGAACCACATTTAATAGGACATATTTTAATGAATATTGATAGACAAATAAATTGCCAATCAAGAGCTAATATATGAATGAAATACTAATATCATACTGTTTTATTTAACTAGGCAAGTCAGATAAGAACAAATTCTTATTTATTATGACAGCCTACCAGGGAGTGGGTTAAATGCATTGTTCAGGAGCAGAATGACAGATTTTTACCTTGTCAGCTCAGGGATTTGATCCAGCCATCTTTCAGTTACTGGCCCAACGCTCTAACCAATAGGCTACCTCCCACCCCCTGTACTAGGCTATTTTAAAGAGTTTCTGGGAAAGTAAAAAACTAAGAAAAAACTGGGTTATTCTAAAATTGCAAGAACACATGTTGTAAGAACAAAACTGTGTTACAATGTAGGCTATATCCCAGAAATACATATAACAATTTTGACTGAATAGGGCCCAAAGCATTTATGAGTGATGAGCAAAGTGTCCATTCGCAACTACAATGAAAAATTATTCAACGGAGCTGAACAAGATATTCTTCCATCCAAATGAGTGATTGTGGGTCTGAGAAAATAGTGCAGGGTCTGTAGGAGGGGAAAAGAGCTCTGTCATGACTGTAAACAACGGCCTACGTCTCTGCTTTAATTGTACGTTCCAAACAGACCCCACTAAATTATGTCGACAACTGTGTATAATAACACCACAACTGTTTGTCCCTTTGCATAAATAGGTATAACAGTGTTTAAAGGACTTTCTTGGATTTTTTACCCTTTGGCGATTGAAAAGAGACACACCAAAAAAAATCATTTGAGCGGCACAACGCTTACGCAGCATTTCCCAGGTGCATTTTCGAGTGGCGTCTGTGAAAATAAGACCTTTGTTGATTGATAGAGCTTTCCCAAGAAGGAAAAACAAAACATTGTGACCTCTCCGGATGATATGTTGTGCTGTCTAGTGTCATAAACAACTTGTTTCGATGTAAACGCATGCAGGCCTGGAGAATGCATCTACAGGTTGGCGAACTACTGCATTAAGTAATTCTCCCCCTGGTAGAATAAAAGACCGGGCCAGACAATTTCCTCTTCTAGTCTTCCTTCAAGTCTTTGCAGGCACAGGAAGTAATGGACTTTATTTGTCTCTGTATCTACTGATAGATTAATGGCCGACATGGACTTGATGTGACGCAACAACTTGAAACGTGGAAATAAGTCTAATATAGAATATTTTTCTTTTAAAATGTCTGTATTCAGTCAGTGGTCAAGTCTTTTGAAGGCACTGAGCCCTGCACGTGTACTATATACTGTTTACTGTTTCAAGATTGAAGTTTTAATGTCACAAGTACAGTAAAACGCCTTGCGCGCGCCAAACCCAACAATGCAGTATTCAATATCAACGTAGCACTAAAAATAACAGAAGGTAGAACAAAAACAATAAGAATAACACAAGAAAGTAAGAGGCTATATACAGCATCAGTTCAGGACCATATTAACAATGTGCTGGAATGCTGAAGTGGTAGAGGTAGATATGTATAGGGATAGGGTGACTAGGCATCCGGATACATGATAAACAGTGGCAGCAGCATAAATAATGATTTGTGTGTGAGTGTGTGTGTATGCGGGTGTGTAGTCTGCATTAATGTGTGTGCATGTTATGTGTGTGTTGGATTGTCAGTGTGCGTGAGTGTGTAGAGTCCCGTGAGTGTGTAGAGTTCTGTGAGTGTGCATAGAGACAGTGCAAAAAATTAAATACAGTATAAGGGTCAACTCAGATAGTCCATGTAGCCATTATGTCAGCTACAGTATTCAGCAGAATTATGGCTTGGGAATAGAAGCTGTTCGGGAGCATGCTGGCGTCAGACTTGATGCACCGGTACCGCTTGCTCTGCGGAAGCAGAGAGAACAGTCTGATGGCTTGGGTGGCTGGAATCTTTAAACGATTTTCCGGGCCTTCCATTCACACAACCTGATATAGAAGTGGTAGGGAGATCGGCCCCAGTGATGTCCGCACCACCATCTGTAGCACCATGCGATTGAGGGCGGTGCTGCTGCCATAACAAGCAGTGATGTAGCCAATCAAAATGCTCTCAGTGCTGCAGCTGTATAACTTTTTGAGGATTTGAGGGCCCATGACAAAGCTTTTCAACCTCTCGACTTGTGTGAGTAGACCATTTTAAGTCCTTAGTGATTTGGACACAGAGGAACTTGAAGCTCCCCTCCATTGCAGCCCCATCGATGTGGATGGGGGGTATGCTCGCCCCCCGTTTCCTGTAGTCCATAATCAGCTCCTTGGTTTCACTGATGTTGAGGGAGAGTTTGTTGTCCCACCACCACACTGCCAGGTCACTGACCTCCTCCCTGTAGGTGATCAGGCCTGCCACCGTTGTGTCCGTCAGCAAACTTGATGATGGTGTTGGAGTCGTACGTGGCCACACAGTCGTGGGTGAACAGGGAGTACAGGAGGGGACTAAGCACACACCCCAGTGGGGCCCATGTGTTGAGGGGCAGCGTGGCAGTTGGGCCGTCAGGATCCAATTGCAGATGGAGAAGTTCAGTCCAGCTGATCAGCACATGCTCTGAGAATGCGCCCAGGAACATTGCCCGGCTCCGAAGCAGCGAACCTTCACTCTCCGTCAATGTTATCGACGGAGTCTCAGAACATATTCCAGTTGGCGCAAGCAAAGCATAATCTCTGATTTTGATTACATTTCTCAACGGGGTGAGTCACAGGTACTTCCTGTTTGAGCTTCTGCTTGTAAACAGGGAAGCAGGAATACCGATTCATGATCTGATTTGCCGAATGGCAGATGAGGGATGAGGGAGGAGGGCCTTGTACGCTTGTTTGTGGGTAGAGTAACAGTGTTTTAGGACTTTATCGCCCCTAATGGCGAAGGAGATGTGTTGGAAGTTTGGCATCACGTGTCTTAATGACGCAGAATTAAAATAGCCGGTGACAAGAAAGGCTACAGCACAAGAATCTTTAATACATTATAATATACATTATACCTTCCTTCATCTGTGTTAAAACAGCATGTGTAATAGCATGAAATACATTTGAATGTGATGATACTTTCAGTGCCTGCAATGAGTAACTGTTATTTGCATTGATTTTTTTTGCCCACATAGTTCCAAGCTGCTGCAAGAGATCCCTAGCATCGAAACCCTGTCAGATGAAATAGAGACGCTGAAAAGACACCTCTCTCAGATCGGCTCGCCAACCGTGCTGTGTCACAACGACCTCCTGACTAAAAATATAATCTACGACAACAAAGAGGGTGGGTGAGGGTGTATGATGTGTTTTAGTGCCTGGAATTTAAGTTGAATTTAAGTTAAAACTTTGACAAAATGTTGTTCACAAAACAGTCTTGATCTATCCCACAGCTTTCCTTTATGTTGCTATGCATACGAACATTGTTATGATGCATGTAAGGCACACGATTATGATAAGGAAATTATTAATGTTTCTCTGAATCTTGTCAGGGACTTTGTAGTTGCAACAGTAAAACACAAACTGAAAGCTTATGATACTGGAACATAATCTAATAATTTCATTTTATCTAATTGAGGAAATGTATCATTGACTTTTGGGTGTTGACTAAGGTGCGGCAGGTAGCCTTGAGGTTAGGCTCAAAAGGTTGGTGGTTCAAATCTCACCGCCGACAATTTGAAAAAACTGTCGCTATGCCCTTGAGCAAGGCACTTAAACCCAATTGCTCCAGGGGCCCTGGACAATGGTGACCCTGGCCATGACCCCACTCCATCCGGGTGTCACAGGGGGAGTTTGGATTCGCAAGAAGCACATTAACCATTACAAACTTGGAATGATGAACACGTGTACAAGTGTATAACACGACAAATATAAGCACCCCCAAAATTACTATTTGTTGAAGCTTTCAGAAGCACACTATCAATTATAGCAACATGAATAGAGTACAGACTTGGGTTTCAAATACTTGAAGTCTGCCTGGTGGGTGGAGTTGACAGTTTTGGGACTTTGATTTATTAAGCCAGGCAAGCGCCAACAGGCCCAGGTAAGGTATTTGAATGGATTTTTTTACAAGTATTTGAAACCCAGATCTGGATTCAAATACGTCTATTACTGAAGTGCCAAAGAACAGTTTACTAATGTGCATGTGTGTCATCGTAATAAGCTGCATTAACCCTACATTAATCTACTCCTTTAGGCATGGTGAGATTCATTGATTATGAGTATGCTGATTTTAACTACCAGGCCTTCGACATAGGCAACCATTTCAATGAGTTTGCAGGTACGTTACTTCAGTTTATAATTCATATGGAGTGGCCCCTGATCTGTGACTGGTTGTTTTATTTCTGTGTATCTCGGAGGAACTTGAGACTTATTTTCATTAACTGGACCGGGTTAACTGCATAGTTTAATGCCAAAAGTAGATTATCAATGTCACTGTGCAAAACTAAACAAACCCAACAAATATAGCCAGTACAAACATGTAATGTTAGATAGCTAGCTAGAAGGCCTCAGTAGACTATTTAATCTCACTAGCCAACAAGTTAGCCCCATCAGTCTCAGGCATTGGTCTAAAGCGCTTGCTAAAGGGCTTCTTAACTAGCTAGCTAACGTTAGCTGGTTCTATTTGAAGCCTTAGCTGAGATCGGTATTGTGTAAACTGCAAAATCACATAAGTAAGTAAACTTTTTGACAGGTGTAATGGCTATTGTTGTTTGTCACTAGGCTTTCTCTCACAGACGGTGAATCAGAGGGAACTTGAAATGTTTTTATTTAAATGTATTTCAATATTGAATTTTGCCTTCAACATTGAACTTGTACTAACCAAGCTCATTAAATGGACATTACACTTTCAAAGTTTGTTTTCAGACCTCTAAATAAGTATTTTTCAGATCTCTAAGTCTAATGTCAAGATACGACCCCTGACCATCTACAGTATATGCCTCCACCCCGAATGTATAGAAAAGTTAAACTGACAAGTTACATTTATGAGTAAAATGTCCCTTTAAGGCTGTGTAATCAAACCCTATGGTTTGACAAGTTCTCATTAATCTGTGTGTTTGATCCATCCCCCAAGGTACGAGTGACACTGACTACAGCCTGTATCCCAGACCTGAACTGCAGAGGGACTGGTTGACTGCTTACCTTGAGAGCTACAAGCACAGTGTGGGTCTGGAGGCTACAGTTACAGAACTAGAGGTTCAGAAGCTCTATGTTCAAGTCTGCAAGTTCTCACTGGTGAGAGTCAAAGGCACAGCACCCATTATCCGGCATTGATATCTACTTTCTAACTCGCATATATTTTTTTGTGTTCATTGGCTGACATCCATTTAATGAGTATTTATTGATGCAGAGACAAGTAGTAGTTTGTGCAGGGGAGCCTGAATTTCACTATAGTTCAAAATTCAAACTAACATCCAACTATGTCCGTTTACGGGTCCAGATTCCCAAAAACCAAAGTATGATCGTCCTACCGCTCTGTGCGCTTTGACAGACTCTATCGGAGTTGATTTGAAACCACTGCAAGAAAAAAATGACAGACAGCAGTCGAGATTTTTTTATATTTTTTTATTACAACCACAATTTCCAGTCGTTGGAGGCTTGAGTGGAGCTGGACTAGACTAATGCTGCTTTCATAACTCGACACAATATGCAAGATTGTCTTGGTAATCTTTGGGGTAGTGTCGATGTCTCAAAATAGCCCAGAAATGATGAGAAGGCATTTTCTTTTCCTCTAAACGTGGAGGGAGGAAGAAAAAATTATGGCCTGGAAATGAATAAGAGCAGCGATAACATCTTGTTGATTGAAATCAGATTTCTGTGACAAACCAAGAACTCTGGATTGATGAAGTGGGAGAAGTCACTCACTCACTGACAACAAATGGCTGTGTCAAGTTTCCAGTCCAAGTCATTTACAAGTCTGGCGTGGAGATGGTGGTTATGCTTGTTGATCAAAACAATCACGAGAAAAAACGTTTGGCGTAGCTGGTTTTCATTTAAAGGCCCAGTGCAGTCAAAAACGTGATTTTCTTTTTAGGGAGTTTCTATATATTTCCACACTATGAGATTGGAATAATACTGTGAAATTTTGAAAGTTATGATAATACCCTTATAGTTTAAGAACTGTTTGAAAAGGCCGCCTGTTATTTCAGCCTGTTGTGGTGGGATTGAGTTTTGGCATTCCTGACAACATCACCAGGCGTTATAAGTTAATAATACCGATAACATAGAGATTTTCAAACCTGTCTGTTTTCAGCTAGTTTTCAGGTTACATATCCCTCCCGTTAGACTCATCCAGTTAGACGCCTCTTTAAGACCACACCCAGACATATTGCTCTTTGCTAAGAAGCAATTCGTTTTTGAACCATTTTGATTTTAAACAACAGTAAGGTACTTAATTGTTACCCAGAAATGATTTGATTTTGAGATAAAAATTGGACCTTTTAAATCTGATTTCGAGATATGACTAGAAAAATCCCAATATCCCTCCTATACTAAGGGCTTTAGTTATTTGACAGGCTGTTTGTAGTTTGCCAGTGTTTTTAGAGTGTAATGCCAGTTAATCGGAAACCCTACAGGTCCACTGAAAGGCAGCTTATTTTGTCCATGGCCTTTCCATGTAAAGGACCCATGAGCACCAACATGTGAAGTTCGTAGGAGCATATCAAATTGGGTGTCAAATAAAGAGTTTTTTTGGAAAATGAAGGCATAGATACATTTTTCAACATTTTTCAACCGTTTTCCATCTTAAAAATCAGCCATAATGGAGGGACATCACAAAATGTATTTGCCCAAAACACAAAAACTGTCCAGTTGTGCGGATGATTCTAAAATGTTTAATTTAGGGTGCAGAAAACGTTCAACTGATGTTACAAGAACATTCCCATAACACATTTCCTCCAAGAAGACATTCCTATAATGTTGACGGAACACCTGATACAAGGTTCCCAGAACATTTAATTAAGTTATGGAAATTGTCTAGAATGTTGCAATAATATTTTTTGTGATATTCACATAGGTTGCACAGAACATTGTTCCACAATTTCCAAATAAGTACAATGCACTCGGAAAGTAGACCCCTTGACTTTTTCCAAATTGTGTTATGTTACAGCCTTATTCTGAAATGGATTAAATTGTTTGTTTTTTCCCCTCAATATATCTACACACAATAATCCATAATGACAAAGCAAAAACAGGTGTTAAGAAACGAATGCACATTTATTAAAAATAAAAACTTAAATATAACCTTTACACAAGTATTCAGACCCTTTACGCAGTACTTTGATGAAGCACCTTTGCAGCGATTAAAGCCTTGAGTCTTCTTGGGTATGAGGCTACAAGCTTAGCACATTTGTATTTGGAGAGTTTATCCCATTCTTCTCTGCAGATCCTATCAAGCTCTGTCAGGTTGGATGGGGAGCTTCGCTACACAGCAATTTTCAGGTCTCTCGAGAGATGTTTGAATGGGTTCAAGTCTAGCCTCTGGCTGGGCCACTCAAGGACATTCAGAGACTTGCACCAAAGCCACACCTGTATTGTCTTGGCTGTGTACTCAGGGTTGTTGTCCTGTTGGAAGGTGAACCTTCTCCCCAGTCTGAGGTCCTGGGCGCCCTGGAGCAGGTTTTCATTAAGGATCTCTCTGTACTTTGCTCCGTTCATCTTTCCCTCAATCCTTCAAACTATATGCTGAAAGTAGTAGCCTAGTTATTAGCCCCCAAAGTTGGTATAAAGGGATCAGGAGACAGGCGCAGGAATGCGTAATAGGGTTTTTTACTTACTCAAATTACAGCATGCCATGTAAAAGCACGGGGACGAAACCCAAACAAAAGAGCAAGGAGTACCTCAAATAAGTACACAAGCGCACAATAATACCACATGGGACGAGACCCGTAATCATCTGTGTAATACAAGCACCACCAGAGTCAAAACAAGGCACAGGTAGTCACAGGCACAACAGACATTGGAACAATAATCGACAGCATAATGCTGAACCAAAGGGCACACTTATACAATTACAATCAGTGGGAATGGTGACCAGGTGTGGGTAATGACACAGTTCCGGAGGGATCTGTGTCACCCTAGCCCTACACATTGATTGATTCAACTAATCAAAGCTTGATGATTAGTTGGTTATTTTAATCAGCTGTGTAGTGCTAGAGCAAAAACCAAAATGTGCACCCGGTGGGGCCCTAGGACCGATTTTTGGAAACCTTACTCTAAGGTATGAAATAACTGACATGACAAGAGGATTCTGCTAGTGTATTCTATTATTACAACTTTCAAGAGTAACTGACTGAGCCCCCCCCCCCCAAAAAAATGTGGGAATAAGTTCGGGAACCACTGGCTTAGAATAACGACTCAACTGCGAATGCGATCGAATGAATGTGAACTGAACAGAACAGCGGTACCAAGTAGGCCTAGTAAAACAAAATATTAGCCGATAAAGGCTTGACACAATCAATATTTAGGCTAGTTCCATTAACAGTCAACAAACAGTCAACAAAAGGCGAATGGAGCTCCAAATGACCACTACTAAAGTGAGATGCAGCCATGCACAACTGGCTCGTCAAACAAATAGGCATAAAAGTCCACTTCAAACATGGGAAACCATGCAGCAACACGTTCGAATATGAGGGCTTTGTGATGGCCACTCCAATACCTTGACATTGTTGTCCTTAAGCTACTTTGCCACAACTTTGGAAGTATGCTTGGGGTCATTGGCCATTTGGAAGACCCAAGCTTTATCTTCCTGACTGATGTCTTGAGATGTTGCTACAATATATCCACATAATTTTCCCACCTCATGATGCCATCTATTTTGTGAAGTGCACCAGTCCCTCCTGCAGCAAAGCACCCCCACAACATGATGCTGCCACCCCCGTGCTTCAAGGTTGGGATGGTGGTCTTCGGGTTGCAAGCCTCCCCCTTTTTCCTCAATACATAACGATAACGACAAACAGTTCTATTTTTGTTTCATCAGACCAGAGGACATTTCTCCAAAAAGTACGATCTTTGTCCTCATGTGCAGTTGCAAACAGTAGTCTGTCTTTTTTATGGCGGTTTTGGAGCAGTGGCTTCTTCCTTGCTGAGCGGCCTTTCAAGTTATGTCGATATAGGACTCGTTTTACTGTGCATATAGATACTTTTGTACCTGTTTCCTCCAGCATCTTCACAAGGTCCTTTGCTGATGTTCTGGGATTGATTTGCACTTTTTGCACCAAAGTGCTTTCATCTCTAGGAGACAGAATTTGTCTCCTTCCTGAGCGGTATGACGGCTGCATGGTCCAATGATGTTTTTACTTGCGTACTATTGTTTGTACAGATGAACATGGTACATTCAGGCATTTGGAAATTGCTCCCAAGGATGAACCAGACTTGTGGAGGTCTACAATTTCTTTCCTGAAGTCTTGGCTGATTTCTTTTGATTTTCCCATGATGTCAAGCAAAGAGGCACTAAGTTTAAAGGTAGGCTTTGAAATACATTCACAGATACACCTCCAATTGACTCATATGATGTCAATTAGCCTATCAGCAGCTTCTAAAGACATTACATAATTTCTGGAATTTTCCAAGCTGTTTAAACTTCTGACCCACTGGAATTGTGATACAGTGAATTATAAGTGAAATAATCTATCTGTAAACAATTGTTGGAAAAATTACTTGTGTCATGCACAAAGTAGATGTTCTAACAGACTTGCCAAAACTATAGTTTGTTAACAAGAAATATGTGGTGTGGTTGAAAAACTGAGTCCTAACTGTCCTAACCGACTTGCCAAAACTATAGTTTGTTAACAAGAAATATGTGGAGTGGTTGAAAAACTGAGTTTTATTGACTCCAACCTAAGTGTATGTAAACTTCCGACTTCAACTGTAGCTATACCTAGGGATGCCATTTGGGTTCTTGCATTGGCATTCTATTGAATTCTGCAGTAACCAAGTATGTCAGCCACTCTTCCTATGAACCAGTTGCTATTAAATTACAATTTTTGGACAGAAAACCTGCGGCTAGGGTAGGATTCTAGGCTAACCTGCCTCCTCTGGTCCAAGATTGTCAGGAACAGGCGGAGGGGGCTGTGGAGCCATTATTGGAGGCGCATTTGGTTTGGGGGGGTTGGCTCTGCACTGGGACCTAGCTGGAGCTCGGCAAAATCATTGCTGCAGGGCTTGGCAGCGGCCTCTGTGGTTTGATGCCGCTCATCGCTCTCCTTCAGTGATGTAAAGTTCTTTAAAGTACTACTTATGTAGTTTTTGGGGATATCTGTACTTTACTATTTATATTTTTGTCAACTTTTACTTTTACTTCACTCCATTTCGAAAGAAAATACTTTTTACTTTTTACTCCATACATTTTACCTGACACTCAAAAGTACTCGTTACATTTTGAATGCTTAGCAGGACAGGAAAATGGACAAATTCAAGTGCTTATCAAGACAACACATGCTCATCCATTCTGGCTCTGATCTGGCGGACTCACTAAATACAAATGCATCTTTGGTAAATGGTGCCATCTGCTTTGCTTAAAAGAATGGATTTGAAATAATTTATACTTCTACTTTTACTTTTGATACTTAAGTGTATTTTAGCAATTAGATGTACTTTTGATACTTAGGTTTAGAACCAAACACTTTTAGACTTTTACTCAAGTAGTATTTTACTAGGTGTCTTTTACTTTTACTTGAGTAACTTTCTATTGATGTATCTATATTTCTAGTAATGTATGACAATTGGGTAATTTTTCAACACTGCTCTCCTACTTTTGGCTTTGCTTAGGTACTTTGGTGAAGCCAATTTCTGATAGATTAGTTGGCTTGAGCTAGCTAAATAGGCTAAGGCTAGTAACCCTAACATTTTCTTACAGCTAGCTAAGAAGCTAACTAAACGCTGTAGTGGTGGGGCATGAGGTAGAGTTGGGTTAAGCAGCTTCAACAGTAAACGTGACCCCGCCCTTATAAATCAAAATCAAATATTACAGGTGAATCACATTATTCACTTAGCCTACCACAGATGAGTAATGTTTTTCCCCGTTTTTTATGAAAACCCAAGGGAGTCACACCTAACCACCCCAGTAGCTTTCCATAGCCCCCCTACACACTTTTATCCCCTTGTGGAGGTGTCCTGGTCATGGGTGAACAGAGAGTACAGGAGGGGACTGAGCACGCACCCCAGTGGGGCCTCTGTCTTGAGGATCAGTGTGGCAGAGGTGTTGGTGCCTAACTTCACCACCTTAGGTCGGCCCGTCAGGAAGTCCAGGATCTAGTTGCACAGGGTGTGGTTCAGACCCAGGGCCCCAAGCTTAGTGAGCTTGGAGGGCACTATGTTGTTGACGGCAGAGCTGTAGTCGATGAACAGCATTCTTACATAGGTATTCCTCTTGTCTAGATGGAAAAGGGCAGTGCGCAGTGCGATGGTGATTGTTGGGGAGGTATGCAAACTGTAGTGGGTCTAGGGTGTCAGATAAGGTGTCTTTTGTCTGAGCCGTTGAATTGCAACTCCACTCGTTTTGCCTCTGATTGCCTTACAGATGGCATAGCTAATCTGTTTGTACCAGTACATGTTCCCATTCACCTTGCCGTTGTTAAATGCGGCGGTTCGCGCTTTTAGTTTTGCCGAATGCTGCCATCTATCCACATTTTTTTGGGAGGATAACTTCTAATCGTCACAGTGCGAACAACCTCCTCTATGCACTTCTTGATGAACTCAGTCACCGAGTCAGTGTATACATCAATACTATTCTCAGAGGCAACCCGGAACATTTCCCAGTCCGCGTGATCAAAACAAGCGTGAAGCATAGATTCTGATTGGTCGAACCAACATTGAACAGTCCTTACGACCGGTAATTCCTGTTTAAGTTTCTGCCTATAGGAGGGGAGGAGCAGAATGGAGGCGTGATCTGATTTCCTGAAAGGTGAGCAGGGGAGGACCTTGTAGCCATCCCAGAAGGGGGAGTAGCAATGGTCAAGAGTGCTCGATGCGCGAGTAAAACAGGAGATGTGTTGATAGAACTTTGGTAGCATTTTCCTCAGATTTCCTTTATTAAAGTCCCCATCTACAATAAATGCGGCCTCAGGATATGCAATTTCCGGTTTGGGGAGGGGGTATACACGGCCTTGACAATGACCAAAGAAAATGATCTCGGGAGGAAATACGGTTGATGGTGAAGTATTCCAGATCGGGAGAACAAAATAACTTGAGTTGCTGTACGTTACCACATCACACCATGAGTAGTTAATCATGAAACATATAAGGTAGCAGTCAAAAGTTTGGACACGCCTACTCATTCAAGGGTTTTTCTTTATTTGTACCATTTTCTACATTGTAGAATAATAGTGGAGACATCAAAACTATGAAATAACATTTATGGAATCATGAGGTAACCAAAAAAGTGTTAAACAAATCAAAATATATTTGGTGTTTTGGTAACCTATGTCTTGTAATGTATCCACATTGTTCCCACGACCTAATTAAATGTTCTGGGAACCTTAAAAGAACTCAGAAAGGCTGTTCAGTCAACATTCTTGTAATATCAAAGGAATGTTTTTCAGTATTACCTAGAAACCTAATGACAAAGATGGAACTATCCAAGCGGAAGATATCTCCTTCAAATGTTAATATTTGGTTGAGTTAACAACCGAAAACACTATTCAATATCCAGTTTGACAAATTCCTAATTGATATATTGGATTTACGCCTCCAAAGAGTGTACTGTACAGTACAATAGGACACAATCTAATCAAACTTTAAATGCACTTTAAATGAAGTTTGATTTGATTTAGTCCTATTCTTGAACTTGTATTTGTGTTGGAGATGTAGCCTTGAATCCAACATATTAATGATTAACTTGAAGATTACATTTGAACTCAACCACAAAGCTTGAAACTCTAGGCCTACACTGAAAGTCCTCCTAATATCGAGTTGCACCCCTTTTTGCCCTCAGAACAGCCTCAATTCGTCGGGACATGGACTCTACAAGGTGTCGAAAGTGTTCCACAGGGATTCTGGACCATGTTGATTCCAACGCTTCCAACAGTTGTGTCAAGTTGGCTGGATGTCCTTTTGGGGAGTAGACCATTCTTGATACACAAAGGAACGTTTTGAGCATGAAAAACCATACACAATCAATCTCTCAATTGTCTCAAGGCTTAAAAATCCTTCTTTAACCTGTCTCCTTCCCTTCATCTACACCGATTGTAGTGGATTTAACAAGTGACATCAATAAGGGATCATAGCTTTATGTGTGTGTGGCCCGTATGTAGTGTGTGTGAGTGTGTGTGTTTGGGTGTCAGTGTAAGTATGTGTGAGTGTGTGGGTAGTGAGTCCAGTGTGTGCCAGAGAGTCAGTGCGAGACAGTTAGTGCAAAGAAGAGTCAATACAGGTAGTACGGGTAGCCATATGATTAGCTATTTAGCAGTCTTGTTCAGCAGTTATGGCTTGGGGGTAGAAGCTGTTCAGGGTCCTGTTGGTTCCAGACTTTGTGCACTGGTACTCCTTGCCGGGCAGTAGCAGAGAGTCTAAAGCTTGGGTGGCTGGAGTCTTCCTCTGACACCGCCTGGTATAGAAGTCCTGGATGGCAGTGATGTACTGGGCCGTACTCACCACCCTCTCTAGCACATTTGCGGTCGTATGCCTTGCAGTTGCTATACCAAGCCAGTCAAGATGCATTCAATTGTGCAACTGTAGAACTTTTTGAGGATCTGAGGGCCCATGCCAAATCTTTTCAGCCTCCTGAGGGGGAAGAGGTGCTGTCGTGCCCTCTTCGCAACTGTGTGGGTGTGTGTGGACCATGTTAATTGCTTAGTGAGGTGGAAACGGAGGAACTTGAAGCTCTCAACCCGCTCAACTACAGCCTCATTTATGTGGATGTGGGTGTGCTCGCCGCTTCGTTTCCTGTAGTCCACGATCAGCTACTCTGCTTTGCTGACTTTGAGGGGGAGATTGTAATGTATTTAGTTATTAAGGGATCATGCAATCATTCTCACGATAGTGTATTGGTACTATTGGTCAGTGGCACATATCAAAGCTAAGCAGCACTGGGCTTGGTTAAAACCCTGGATGGGGGACCAAATTAATAGCTTTAGATAGATCAACTATCCAGTAGGAGGTGCATATAACGTTGAGGATCTGATGTTGGTTCAAAGGTACAAATTAAACATATTTTATATAAGGTTTGTCTATGTTGAAAATTGGTTACAATGATGACACAATCCTGTGGTTGAAACTCCACCCTCAAAACAACCGTTAACTTTTTTTCAAATTCAATGTATTTTCCACATAGATTCCGCAGCACAATACGTTGACAAATTACATTGAAACAACTTCTATTCAACCAGTTGGTGCCCAGAGGAATGTAGAAGTAGACCTACCAATTAGTTGTGGTGTTTTTACTGATATCAATTTTGTTTATGAATTAAGAAGTGATTAAATCTCTTAATTCTGTTACCAAATTGGGAAATGGGAAATCATAGTACATGTGTAGTCAGAAACCACAGACTTTGATTTATCATCCGGACCGGCCTTGACTTGGCCCAAACAATGATTGGTGACCGGACCAAATCTAATCCAATCATTGATGTTTATGTTTCACAAGTTTGGACAGCACAGTTTCAATAGAATACAGTACAGTAAATGCATGTAGAGTTCAGTATAGTACAGTAGAGCACACTAGATTATAGTACAGTTTAATGAACTGTTTTGTACAGTACTGAACTATACTTTACTGTACTGAACTATACTCTACTCTACTGTGCTGTACTGTAATCTACTTTACCCTACTGTGCTGTACCGTGATGTCTAAACTTATGAAACATAGACGTCTACGATTGGTTCAGATTTAGTCCGCTGTAAACCAACCAAATGTAATAATATCCAAATATGCAAATTAGGATATTGCATATTTCTACACTATGTTAACTGTGCCTTTAAACAGCTTGGAAAATTCCAGAAAATCAATTTATAACATTTTTGACATGTGTTTTTCTGGATTTTGTTGTTATTCTCTCACTGTTCAAATAAACCTACCATTAAAATTATAGACTGATCATTTCTTTGTCAGTGGGCAAACATACAAAATCAGCAGGGGATCAAATACTTTTTCCCTCACTGTATATACACAATAAAACGAGTCCTATATCGACATAACTTGAAAGGCCGCTCAGCAAGGAAGAAGCCACTGCTCCAAAACCACCATAAAAAAGACAGACTACGGTTTGCAACTGCACATGGGGACAAATATCTTTCTTTTTGGAGAAATGTCCTCTGGTCTGCGGAAACAAATATAGAACTGTTTGGCCATAATTGCCATCATTATGTTTGGAGGGAAAAGGGGGATGCTTGCAAGCCGAAGAATACCATCCCAACCTTGAAGCACGGGGGTGGCAGCATCATGTTGTGGGGGTGCTTTGCTGTAGGAGGGACTGGTGCACTTCACAAAATAGATGGCATCATGAGGCAGGGAAATTTTGTGGCTATATTGAAGCAACATCTCAAGACATCAGTCAGGAAGTTGAAGCTTGGTAGCAAATGGGTCTTCCAAATGGACAATGACCCCAAGCATACTTCCAAAGTTGTTGCAAAATTGCTTAAGGACAACAAAGTCAAGGTATTGGAGTGGCCATCACAAAGCCCTAACCTCAATCCTATCCAAAATGTGTGGGCAGAACTGAAAAAGCGTGTGTGAGCAAAGAGGCCTACAAACCTGACTCAGTTACACCAGCTCTTTATTTTATTTATTTTACTAGGCAAGTCAGTTAAGAACAAATTCTTATTTTCAATGACGGCCTAGGAACAGTGGGTTAACTGCCTGTTCAGGGGCAGAACGACAGATTTGTACCTTGTCAGCTCGGGGATTTGAACATGCAACTTTTCGGTTACTCATTCAACGCTCTAACCTCTAGGCTTCCCTGCCTCCCCTCTGTCAGGTGGAATGGGCCAAAATTCACCCAACTTATTGTGGGAAGCTTGTGGAAGGCTACCTGAAGCGTTTGACCCAATTTAAACCATTTAAAGGCAATACTACCAAATACTATTTGAGTGTATGTAAACGTCTGACCAACTGGGAATTTTTACCGCGATTCTCTTACCAAATTTTGCATCTGCACAGTTCTTCCAGTAATTGTGTTTTTGTGAATTTTTCGATGGAAATTGCTCAAAGTAGTCCCTGTGCATAGAGTTGTATGGCTTGTTACCGTTATCCATTTCTGTGGAATTGCCCTCCATCAATCACAAAAAGAGAAAGAACTGATATTGATGCCCCCTGAACTGCTGGGTTATGTTTTGATATTTCCTAGAGCCCTTTAATAGACAGATCGTCTCTGTGGCATCACTAAGGAGTGCTGGTCCGCCAATGTTCTTGGGATGGGAGCTTCTCTACTGCTCCTCTCCCCATCTTAAGCCCAGACAGAGCGAGCCAAGGCACATAAAGAAATTGCAAAAGAGAATGTCTTTTTTTAACGCAAACTGAACAATTTTAATATCGACTGCCATATCTAAAAAGTGTTCTATAAATCTGTCCTGCAGAATGTGCAGTCCTTTGGTCATATATGCATGCATGGAAACCAAGTCAAGCTTGATCAAGATGGTGGAAAGGATAATTGGTATAGATCAAGAATCAGCCACCAACCTGTACACAAAAGTCATTCTCCTAAAACTTGAAAGTATTTCACAGGACAGTACTCATCCCCTTTACTCAAAACGCAGTCACAGCAGCAGTCGGACAAGGGGAAAGAGACTTTTTCAAAAGAAAATCAAAACAGATAGATATGGGACTCTTTTTTTCCCAACAGCGTGTATAATAGATAGTCTGTTGGTCCCTCGAGTATACAGCATATTGCACTTTCAATGTGTAGCTATAGCACTTTGAATGAATTCCAATGTGTAATTTCTATGTTTTCATGTTTTATGTACCGTATTTTTAAGCACATGACGAAATGCTTTCCCCCCCTGGTGGCATCTTCTTTGTCCCCATCAGGGAACCTCTTCCCAGGTACTGAAGGGCCAAAGACTGTGACTCTGTGATGGCTCCTCTATTTCGTATTAGTAGCATGCTTCGTCTCTGGGCTTTTCTGAATGGCTCCCTGTCATTGGCCATCTCTGCTTAGAGTTAGGCTAATGACATCTTAATGTTATTAATCATAGCCACAAAAAAAACTGCACTCAATCTCCATGTAGAGCTGAGGAGAGACGTTGCATATGAACATGTGGCAGGAGAAAAAAAACGAGAGGGGAAACCACATACTGCTCCAGTATTTCATTCCACCCTTTATTTGATTATCAAATAAAAATGTGATTATATCATTCGGCCACAGCACAGAGGTCTGCCTGGAACTCGTTAGGAAATGATTAGTGGTCCCACCATAGAGAATTACAATAAGGGTGGATGACAACAGAAATGTATGGAGGCGTGGGAACCTATAGACTTTTCCTCATATTTTTCAGAAGCAAAACACAGGGAAAGCAAAACCACAATTCACATGTGGTTTATGGGTATACAAAAGCCTGTCATGAAAATGTTTCCTAAATAACATCCCAAAACAATACACATCTTGCAAGTTAGAGTCCGGGCCTCTATTTCAGCTCTTGCCTCAAATTCCTTCGCAGCCGTTGCAGCATTTGTCGTCGATGTCTCATTGAAAACAATGACATCTGTTTCTGTCCTGCCATCATGATTTGCCCGGGACGCGGCATAAGAAAGCTCATTACATTTCTGTCCGGTGGGCACACAATCTTTCACCATAAGAGGCACATCCTCAAAACCACAGCAATGTTCAACAAAGGCCGCTGGGGACATACAGGACAAGACAATAACCAGAGAGGATTTTTGAAAATTGTTTTCTGGCATCAAAAGCACTTCAGATTCAACAGCAGGCTACAATGTCTCGATATGACCACTCAGTGGGTACTTCAATTTCAGAACTTTAAGATGGACAAGACTCTGAAACCTATTCAATAGTAATACAACATTTGTTTTATGTTAGTCACCAGGTAAAGCGTTAGATTTATACAGAAGACGAGGTCAAGTGCAACCCTGGCCTGATCAAGTAGGCAACCTGTATCCTAACTTTTGCTTTCCCTCGCTTTCTCCTTATCCCTCTGTTTTTCTCCATCTATTCGCAGGCCTCCAACTTTTTATGGGGTCTCTGGGCAATCCTGCAGGCCAGATATTCCTCAATTGATTTTGACTTTGAAAGGTGAGTGACCTGTATCTCTAGAGTCTTGAATGTGACCGATTTTCCCATTGGGCAAAACTGGTTGAATCAACATTGTTTCCACATCATTTCAACCCCCCCATATGTATATGACGACATTGAATCAATGTGGAAAACTGATTGGATTTGTAAAAATTCATCAGCGTAACGGCATTTCAGGTTTTTTTTCACTCAACTTTTTACCTAAATCCAATGACATGGTGAATTATTTTGTTGATTTCGTGTTTCACATTATTTGACAACTCAACCAAATGTAAATCAAAACTAGATGTTGAACTGATGTCTTTCCCCAGTGCGTTGCTTCTAAATGCTGATACAAAGTCCAATCTACAAGGGTTTACATAGCTTTACTATGAATAGCCGTTCCTCTCTTCAGATCCCTGCCGCCCAACACTCACACAACCGTTATGAGAAATGAGAAAAATAATGCATTAACTTTAATCGAATCACACATTAGCCCCAGTAACAAATATTTGTATTTTCAGGGGGACAAAAATGTATTATAAACAGCATAGTCCTCTGAGCAGAAAATATTCCTCTCCTCCAATGCCCCATTGTACCCCACAGAAGCTGACGCTAATCACTATTGACACACGGCACCCACCCCTATGTGTGGCTTCGCTGTCGGCTCTGTGGATCAGTGACAGGGGCCCCGCCACTTTATATCGGAACTTTGGAGGAAATGCGATCCAGCAGGAGCAGATGGAACAGAGCCAGTATTGTTCCAGCCTCATTGGTCCTACCTGTCTGTCTCTCACCCCTGGTTCGGCCATATGTGGCTGTTAGCCTGTCTGGCCCCACTAAGCTCCAGGCACAAGTTGCCCCAATGTGCGTCGCAAGAGTCAGATTACATCCCTATATCCAAAATCCAAGGTTAACCATAACAAGGTGGAAAACAACAGTGAGTTTGCACCAGTCACTTAAGGGGTTTTAAAGTCCCCCTCTAGAGACTCCAAAAGGGTGCCTATGTCCTAGCTTTGGAGAAGGAGGGTCCTCACGATGGAGATTTGTTGGGGTGTTCCTCTCTATGCTCATTTACTTGTTGCGTTATCCCTCTGAGACGAGTCTCTGCTGACTACTCAACGAGTGACAGGCAAGTGCTAGAACTCACACTTAACCAAAGCCACATGTGCATGCGATATTAGGGAGACGCAATGGGAATGCATGATCTCCACCCTCCCTGCCTCCCACTCTACCGTTGATATTGACTTTATTTATTTTTTGTTTCACTTGTATCTGCTAGGCAGCGGTTGAGTTTGTGGATGTATTGGCAAGGCCGCGGTTATTCCATGCTTCCAAAGCCAATTTGACGAAGACATTATTATGAGGAAATGAGTAAGAGGCCCACTGTTTGGAATGGTTTGAGTGAAGAAAATGGGGACCTGCACAAAAGCACATTGTGGAATGGTTTACCTGCTTTTCAGTGTGTGAATTTGCCCCTCTTTTCTAAATAGTAAATAGGAAAATGTTTTTATTTGAGATTTTATTGTAAGATGACATGGGTTCTTTTTTTTCTACTTTCATTTTCGTTTAATACTGTTGGAGAAGTTAAATGTAGGTTTTCTTTACTGCGCTTCACGTGGTCAATGAGGTCACGTGTCGAACAGTATGCCTTCATCATATAACCGTAGACTTATTTCATCTTTAAGCAAAAGGGGAAAAAATGCAAATTACAACAGCTTGCTCAATGGAAGAAAAAAACGAATGAAATATTTGTAAACAATAACCGTTTTCTGATTAACCAAGTTACTATTAGAAGTCAGATGACGACTCTAAAACAAGTTCCACATTTTTTCAGATAAATAACTTTTTCTCAAATTGAACAATGGAAACAATTTTACCATCCTTTCCATTATGTCGTTGCCAATTTCAGGCCCAAACTAACCATTTTAACAGAGTGAAAGATTCATACAAACAAATACAACAAAACAACATCAAAACGCACACAATGCTAAGGGGGTAAAGTGACAGAACTGGAACAGAGATTCATGTAACACAACTGTTGTTTGTGTCTAAAGGAGTCTTCTCATCACTGAGGTAAGACGCTGTCCAGTAACGTTCACACTATGCACTGATTAGGCATTGAGGGGTTAACGATAATGTCCTTTATGTCTCCATTTTCCGTTCTTTTGAAACTTCACTCTGTTTCAAAGGCGAGAACAATAGCCAACGGCAAGAGCACACACACAGACATTAGATGTGTCGAAGTGTTGAACAACACGGTTCAAACAAACGTAAAAACCACTTTACTCTTGGTAAACTTTTGAAACATGTCTAGGCTTTAAAAGAAACTGTACTTTGTTCAGATGTTGAAAGTCAAAACAAACTTAATGTAATGAAAGGCAAGTACACAAAGCAATGCCACTTTGGGACAACTTCTGTGAAGATACAACATGCTATTGTATTTATTATGAATCCCCATTAGCGACTGCCAAGGCAGCAGCAACTCTTCCTGGGGTTCAGCAAAATTAACGCAGTTTTTCTGAAAAAAAAAGACATTTTGGGGAAAATAAAATGGTAAAACAGTTTGTCCAAAGTAAGAGGGAGAAATTGCCCTTGAAATAAAGAAAATGTGTAATATATTGATTATAAAACCTTAGTTTTCCTAATCAGTATTGTTTGATTATTTGATTGTCAAGTCCCATTAGCATCAGCTTATCTACAGGATATGAAATATAGGATGACATTTGGTATAAATCCCAATCTTTGTAAACATGTCATTTTTATTTCATCATTGTCATTTGTCAAAATCAATTAAGCGCTCTCTCATGCCCCCCCCCCTCGAAAGGAAAGGCAGCGTAGAATGAGGAAGATTTAAAGTGCATTCACTGAATTGCTTCCTTTCCATGACTGCAACAAGCCACTTTTAGCTGGTGTCACTGAAAGAACTGGGATAACGGCTATCAAATGAATCATGTTTTTATCCTCCCCTGAAAGGAAGCATTATGGCAACACACCACATTTGTGTTGATGAATAAGTCTCTACGCTGGAGTCTGAAGCACAGTTCACGAGTGTAGAAAAGCGCTGAAAAGGCAATCCGGGCCAGCCAAACAAGACTGGGACTGATCCCGAATCATCTCCTATACAGTTCCAAATGCGTTTGACAGAATGGATATACTGTAGTTCGCAGAGCAATGCAACACTTTTTTTTTAAATTATTGTATTTATCATCTTTTTACCCATTAGAATGTCAATCCATGATTTAAATATTAATTAGCAGAGCAGGTGAAAACATTTTCTTTGAATAAACACCAGATGTTTCATTCCTTTGTGTTTTACGGCGTATAAATTATATGATTATTTAACTGTACTTCACTATGTTAAACTGTTGACGGTAAACAAAGAAATGTGTTTTTCCGCCAATGTCTTTCCACCTGTGTTCATGACGGGAGTTCGATTTAAAGCCAGCATTTAATCCAAGGTGCTTTATAACGCAGAGCGCTACAACATACATTTTACGGTCATTTACACATGAGCCGACATGCACTTACCGTGAATAAGATATCCGTAAAATGCCTTTAAGCGGCGATTTGATGGCGGTCTCTTGCGATGCGCAATACATGCACCTCGGATTGAATCCCAGCCTTATTATCGTACGCATGGAACACCTCATGGTCGTTCATCTCTTATCCTCTATCTGCAGGTACGCCATAACCCGATTCGACTACTACTTTGAGAAGAAGGAAGAATACTTTGGATTGACTCTCAGTTAGAGAACCGAGCCTGAAGAAATGTAAACAGTTCAGGTCTGCTGCATCTTTATTTGAATTTAAGAGAGTATTTTTATCGACACAATGCTGAAAGGTTGCAAAAGAATGCGGGCAATATAACCATGTGTGTTTCCAGAAAATGTACACTTGATTGTTACAGTTTCCTAAAAAAGAATGGTGTAATTTCAACTGATTCGTCAAATATTTGTTTTATCACAGTGAGGTTGGAGATAACCTCATTTGGCAAATTGACATGGCTTCCAGGCCAGAAAGATGTTCATTTACATTTAGCCAAGTTACTCAAAGCAACAAGAACTAATATTAAAATCATGAGGGTTATTTCCAGGCTTATTCAACATTAAACTCAGTTGAGATTTTTTTTTAAATGTCCCCTGGCATGGATTTTCAGTGTTGTATTATTTCAAGATGGTATTACCATCATGCTCTGTTTCAATTGTTTTGTTATAAGACTGCTCTCTTCTGTTGCCCAAAATATGAATATTAGATAAATAAATTGTTCATACAATGTACATCGAACAGTACATTGTACATTATATACTGCAGCATGCATAGGCAAGTGTTTTTGCTGGACTCCACTTCAGTACAAATCATAACAATTCCATAAAAAGCATTTTAGAAATAAAGTGTTGCCTATCCATTTATCTATCCCTCTTGATAGCTGGAGGGAGTGTCATCTATGGATTCATCTCTACCATGGCTGCGTTCACACTGGCAGCCCGATTCTAACTTTTTTTTTTTTTTTTACTAATTGGTCTTTTGACCAGTCAGATCAGCTCTGAAAAGAAATCTGATGTGATTTGTTCAAAAGGACAATGAGTGAAAAAAGTATCTGATTTTGGCTGCCTGTGTAAACACAGCCATATATGCTTTATTATATGCGATATGGGCAAAAACATTTATGCTTTTGCTCATGGGTGTGGAAAGGTAATTTCTGGGCAATATCGCTGTCCATTTGGAGGACCCCTTTTGCCTCAAGAGCACCCCAAAGCACCGGCAAAAGTTCTCTTTTTTTTTAAGTTTAAGAGTCGTGTGACTGAAAAGTGCATTTCTTCTCTGTTGCTGTAAATGAGAAAGTTCCTTAATCAACTTAAAATAACAATATCAAATGAAACACACAAATTTACTAACTGTAGTCAGCAATGTGCTACTACAGTACATCCTACCCCCAGAGCCCTATACCTAAACATCAGATTGAAGCCAAGAAGAGATCCCAAAGATCACAAAAAGAAGTGGGATGTCTTACAACAAAAAAAACAACAAGAGGGGCACTGAGCCAAATCGTTTTGGACCGAGAAAGGCCTCTTTAACTGATGATCCCATTCTCCAAGTCGGACAATGCTAATGTGAGGCGTGCTAAGGGCTGGTTAAGGAAATCAAGAGGTGGCCGCAGCGCTGACGGTCACCTCAACAGAACAGTTGTCTAATTCAAACCAGGCCATCTCGTCCCCTTCAAGACATGGTAGGACCAAGCGCTTATACTGGAAGGGGAGGCCTCGGGAAAAAATCATAACTGTTAAGTGCAGTGCAGTGGAGGCTCCTCAGAGGAGGAAGGGGAGTACCATCCTCTTTAGTGAATTTCATAAAAATAAAAAGTGAAACATCTTTCCTTTTTAGATAAAACTATTCTAAATATATTCACGTCACCAAATAATTGATTAAAACACATTGTTTTGAAATGAAGGTCTACAGTAGTCTCAACAGCACTATGTAGGGTAACACCATGGTGTAACTGGAGGACCTCCTCTGGGTACATTGATTTCAGTTAAAAATCTAGGAGGCTCGTGGTTCTTACCCCCTTCCATAGACTTACACAGTAATTATGACAACTTCCGGAGGACGTCCTCCAACCTATCAGAGCTCTTGCAGCATGAACTGACATGTTGTCCACCAAATCAAAGGATCAGAGATTGAATCGAGTACTGAAAACATAAGCTACATTTAGCTAGCACTGCAGTGCATAACATGTGGTTAGTAGTTGACTCAAAGAGAGAGAAAGACAATACTTCAACAGTTTTGAACAAATTAATTTCTTCCAAAATTAAGGAGAAGCAAGAGAGAGAGAGCTAGCTATATTCTTGGCTTTCACTTTCACTTACTTAGCTAGCGTCAAATGCAGTTAGCTAGTTTAGCCTACTCAAACACCCAGCTCAAAGAGAGGGATGTTATGTTAGCTAGCTGACTATGGCTATCCAACACTGGAACTCTTCCAAGTCAAGGTAAGCCTTTGGTGTAACTGCTTGCTGCTGTCTGTACACTGTGCTGCATGATTGTAGCAGGTTTACTAACACGTTAGTTCTAATAGCTATGTTGATTATGACGTGACATTGATGTGGGCTGTGTTTAGAGGTTAGTGGTCATGATATGAAGGTTTGGCTTGGAAAGGTTTTTTCACCTGGTCATAGACAGCTGATGTGTCATGCACTGAAGTCCACATGCAAAGGGAAAAGGTGAGAGGAAAAGAGCACGTAGATAGATTTGAGAAGGAATGATATATACAACAAGCTGTTTGTATGTGGCTGCTATGAAAGTGAACTGTGTTTGCGTTTGCTCAGGGGTGTATTCATTACGCCGATTCTGTTGAAAAACATTACATTACATTACATTACCTTACATTATCTGTCCTAAACTGGGAGGTATAAGAAAAAACATATTTAACCTATTTTCTTGGCCACTAAACTACTTCCATATACACAGGGTATACCTATCAAGACTCAGGATATGACCCAGATGCAGACACAGTAGGCGGATAGTTTGATTCTCAGAATATTTATTATAACAAAGGGGCAGGCAAAGGGCAGGTCGAGGGCAGGCAGAGGTTCGTATTCCAAGGCAGAGTCAATCAGGGACAGAACGGCAGGCAGGCTCAGGGTCAGGACAGACAGAAAGGGCAAAACCGGGAGGACTAGAAAACAAAACTTGAGAACAGGAGAAAAACGCTGGTAAGACCTGACATGACAAGATGAACTGGCAACAGACAAACAGAAAATGCAGGTATAAATACACAGGGAAAAACAGGAGACCCCTAGTGGGGGGTGGAGACAAGCACAAGGCAGGTGAAAGAGATCAGGGTGTGACAATAGCAAACATTAGGAACACCTTCCTAATATTCGCACCCCTTTTTTTGCCCTCAGAACAGCCTCAATTCGTCTGGGCATGGACTCTACAAGGTGTCAAAAGCTTTCACACAGAGATGCTGGCCCATGTTGACACCCAATGCTTCCAACAGTTATGTCAAGTTGGTTGAATGTCCTTTGGGTGGTGGACCCTTCTTGATATACACTGGAAATTATTGAGCGTGAAAAAACCCAGCACCATTGCACTTGTTGACACAAATCGGTGCATCTGGCACCTACGACCATACCCCGTTCAAAGGTACTTAAAGCTTTTGTCTTACCCATTCACCCTCTGAATGACACAAATACACAATCCATGTCATGTTCTAGACCTCAGCTGAATCTGATAATGAATGGTGTGGCTGTTGAAGAAGTTGAGGAGACTAAATTAGATGGGGTTACCTTAGATTGTTTATTTTTACTATTTTCTACATTGTCGAATAATAGTGAAGACATCAAAATATATCACATCAGTCACCGGCTTCATCGGCAAGTTCATCAAGGATGTCATCCCCACAGTGACCGTACGTACATATCCCAACCAGAAGCCATGGATTACAGGCAACATCCGTACTGAGCTAAAGGCTAGAACTGTTGGTTTCAAGGAGGGACATTAATCAGGGCGCTTATAAGAAATCCTGCTATGCCCTCAAACGAATCATCAAACAGGCAAAGTGTCAATACGGGACTAAGATTGAATCCTACTACACCGGTTCTGACGCTCGTCGGATGTGGCAGGGCTCGCAAACTATTACGGATTACAAAGGGAAATCTAGCCGCGAGCTGCCCTGTGACGCGAGTCTACCAGATGAGCTAAATACCTTCTATGCTCTCTTCAAGGCAAGCAACACAGAAGCATGCATGATAGCACTAGCTGTTCAAGGCAACTGTGTGATCACGCTCTCCATAGCCGATATGAGTAAGACCTTAAAACAGGCCAACATTCACAAGGCCGCGGGGCCAGACAGATTACCAGGACCTGTACTCAGAGCATGCGCGGAACAACTGGCAAGTGTCTTCCCTGACATTTTCAACCTCTCCCTGACCGAGGCTGTAATACCAACATGTTTCAAGTAATCCACCATAGTCCCTGTGCCCAAGAACACCAAGGTAGCCTGGCTAAATGACTATCTCTCCGTAGCACTCACGTCTGTAGCCACCTGGAAGAAACAAACCCCAATGTGAGAATGCTGTTCATTCACTACAGCTCAGCATTCAACACCATAGTGCCCCCAAAGCTCATCACTAAGCTACAGACCCTGGGACTAAACACCATCTGCAACTGGATCCTGGCCTTCCTGACAGGATGCCCTCAGGTGGTAAGGATAAGCAACAACACATCTGCCATGCTGATCCTCGTCTTCAAGGATCATTCAATCTCGACTTCAAGCACGACTTCAACACTATCATTAAGTGTTCCGAAGACACAACGGTGGTAGGCATGATCACCAACAACGATGAGACAGCCTATAGCGAGGAGGTCAAAGACCAGGCAGTGTGGTGCCAGTACAACAACCTATCCTTTAATGTGAGCAACACAAAGGAGCTGATTGTGGAGTTGAGGAAAATAATGCCTGAGCATGCCCCCATTCACATCGACGGGGCTGTAGTGGAGCGGGTCAAGAGCTTTAAGTTCCTTGTGGTGTCCACATCACCAAGAAACTATCATGTTCCAAACACACCAAGACAGTTGTGAAAGAGGGCACGACTATGCCTATTCCCCCTCAGAAAACGGAAAAGATTTGGCATTGGTTTCCAGATGCTCAAAATGTTATACAGCTGCACCATCGAGAGCCGGGAATGGTGACTGCTCGGCATCTGACCATAAGGTACTACAGAGGCTAGTGCGTACGGCCCAGTATATCAGTGGGGCCAAGAGTCCTGTCATCCAGAACCTCTATACCAGGTGGTGTCAGAGGAAGGCCCTAAAACTTGTAAAAGACTCCAGCCACTCAAGACTGTTCTCTCTGTTACTGCATGGAAAGTGGTACCGGAGTGGCATGTCTAGGTCCAAAAGACTCCTTAACAGCTTCTACCCCAAGCCATAAGACTGCTGAACAATTAATCAAATGGCCAACCAGACTCCGACTGAACAAGGCAGAGTTCATCTCAGCACCTCCCTCCAGACTTCTTGGCACTGACGGAAACATGGATTTGCATTAACCCACTTTTTTTTACACTGCTGCTACTCACTGTTTATTATCTTTGTACTTTACCCCTACCTACCCCTACCTACCTACATGTACATATTACCTCAATTAGCTTAACTAACCTGTACCCCCGCACATTGACTCAGTGTGGTACCGGTACCCCTTGTATATAGTTTCTTCACTAAATATTTTTTTTAACTATTATTTTGTTAAAGCAGCATTGTTGGTTAAGGGCTTGTAAGTAAGCATTTCATGGTAACTGTTGTATTCGGCGCATGTGATTAATATAATTTGTTGGTGCCGACATGGATAACAATATCCCTATGCCATCTACACTCGCCAATTTTAGCCTCAGCCAGCACCGTCTTCAGATTAGCCTTTTAAGTCAGTAGCCCTGCTCCCTGGTAACCAATGCATGTTCGCTGGATGATTATGTGTATGTCTTAATATTGCGAATAATGGAGTCACCAATGACTAGGCTATTTCAATTTGTCAGAGCTAGTGGCGGGAGGCTTCGGCGACTCAGACCACGTAACAGGTGGAGGAAAGACGTGGGAAGGCTCGGGCTCTGACTCTTGCTTAGCTGGGAAAAACGATTGAAAATGTATATCGGCTAAATGAGCAACACCGGTTGAGAATGCCCCACAGCCGTCAGAAAATGGTCCGGCTGCGGGGACTGTGCAGGGGGATAAACACTACTGGAGGTGAAATAAACGCACACATGTTTAGGTGAGAGGAGTAGAACACTTGAACAAAAAAGGAGAGCTGTACCCTCTAGGAGCTCAAATGCAATAATTTTATAACCAACGTTTCGACAGCCAAGTTGTCTTCATCAGGGTATAATAACAAACACTGCGGGTCACTAGTTTATATAGTTTGAAAGGCCATACACTGGTGTCTGTAATCATGGCTGGCTGTGGCTTGATTTCATTGGTTGATTAAGAGATATAAATGGAACATATAAAAAATCATGAATGGATAACATAATATCATAGATCCAATTTGGCTAGATACAGTGCATTCAGGAAAGTATCAAACCCCTTCACCTTTTCCACATTTTGTTACGTTACAGCCTTATTCTAAAATGGATTCAATACATTTTTCCTCATCAACCCACACACAATAGCCCATAACGACAAAACAAAAACAGTTTTTATACATTTTTGCAAATGTATAATTTTTTTTTTTTTAAAATACTTTATTTACATAAGTATTCAGACCCTTTGCTATGAGAATGTCCTCGAGTGGCCCAACCAGAGGCTAGACTTGAACCCATTCAAACATCTCTGGAGAGACCTGAAAATCTCTGTGCAGCGATGCTCCCCATCCAACGTGACAGATCTTGAGAGGATCTGCAGAGAAGAATGGCATAAACTCCCCAAATACAGGTGTGCCAAGCTTGTAGTGTAACAGTTTAGTTTCCGCCCCTCTCCTCGCCGCTACCTGGGCTCGAACCCCACAAACTAGCTAACCATTTCACATCAGTTACATTGACCTCCTCCTTTTCCGCCGCAACCTGTGATCCGAGTTATGGCACCAATGTAACAGTTTAGCTTCCGTCCCTCTCCTCGTCCCGAACCAGGGACCCTCTGTACACATTGACAACAGTTACCCTCGAAGCATCGTTACCCATCGCTCCACAAAAGCCTCGGCCCTTGCAGAGCAAGGGGAACAACTACTTCAAGATCTCAGAGCGAGTGACGTCACCGATTGAAACGCCATTAGCACGCACCTTGCGAACGACCTAGCCATTTCACATCGGTCAAACTAGCATCATACCCAAGACGACTCAAGGCTGTAATCGTTGCCAAGGGTGCTTCAACAAAGTACTGAGTAAAGGCTCTGAATACTTCTTTATTTGTTATACATTTGCAAAAATGTCTAAAAACCTGTTTTTGCTTTAACATGGGGTTTTGTGTGCAGATTGATGAGAGGGAAATAAAAAATATATATATTTTAGAATAAAGCTGTAATGTAACGCACTGTCAGCCTACAAACATGATTTACAATGGATAGCAAAAACACAACAATCACAAGAATGGCTTCAAATCAAACTCTACGTTTAGACCGAAGGGAGCAAGGGACATTGACCCTTTCTCCCTTCAGTCTCAACGTAGATTTTTATCTGAAGCCATTCTTGGGGTTATTGTGTTTTTGCTATTCATTGTAAAGAATGTTTGTAGGCCTTGTGTTATCGATGCATGCTTTTTTTATATCTCTAAATCAACCAATGAAATCAAGCTATAGCCGGCCATTATTAAAGACACCTGTGTGTGTCCTTTCAAACTGAACAAAAATCCAATACAACATGTAAAGGTTGGTCCCATGTTTTATGAGCTGAAATAAAAGATCTGCAAACTTTTCCGTACTCACAAAAGGCTTATTTCTCTCAAATGTTGTGCACATATTTGTTTACATCCCTTTTAGTGAACATTTCTCCTTTGCCAAGATAATCCATCCACCTGACAGGTGTGGCATATCAAGAAGCTGATTAAACAGCATGATCATTACACAGGTGCACCTTGTGCTGGGGACAATAAAAGGCCACTCTAAAATGTGCAGTTTTGTCACACAACACAATGCCACAGATGTCTAAAGTTTTGAGGGGGCGTGCAATTGGCATGCTGACTGCAGGAATGTCCACCAGAGCTGTTGCCAAAGAAATCCTTTCTATACCATAGCCGTCTCCAACGTCGTTTTATAGAATTTGGCAGTATGTCCAACCAGCCTCACAACCGCAGATAACATGTAACCATGCCAGCCCAGGACCTCCACATCTGACTTCTTCACCTGTGGGATCGTCTGAGACCAGCCATCCGGACAGCTGATGAAACAGGGGAGTATTTCTGTCTGTAATCAAGTCCTTTTGTGGGGAAAAACTCATTCTGATCGGCTGGCTCCCCAATGGGTGGGCCTATCCCATGGCGGCGCTCCTGCTCAGTCATTCGAAATCCATAGATTAGGGCCTAATGAATTGATTTCAACTGACTTATTTCCTTATATGACTTATTTCCTTTTCTCTCCGAGCAACTCGGCTATACTCATCTTAAGGTGATAGTTCTCCTGTGTATTATGAGTACAGCGACTGCAGTGAAAAGGCATAAAGTTACAGTGCTTTGCTTTTTCGGGTTGGAGGAGGTCCTTCAAATCCATGTCCAGATAAGTGGAAGTGTGACGAATTTAACAGCCTGTCCCTTTTAATAGCCGGGCATCAGCACACATTTCAGCAAATAAACGCCTCAAATAAACACCAGGTGTAATTTAATTGTTCACGAGGTTACCATGGACACATCTTTGAGATTCCCACGGTCATGTGCAATAAAAGTATTCCTATTTGTTGCGTCATCGTTGGTAGCCAGGGCGCCACCAAAAAGAAAACACGACATCAAATTCAAGCTAGCAGTGAACAAATTCAGAGAGCAGAATTTGTTCGAGGCAACAGCCAGGTATTTTGGATCCAAACGAGTCAAAAAAATGTAACTTCAACATTTGTCTGAGGTGGATCAGAAGAAGGTGAGACTGCAAGGTGGGGGGGAGGAGAAAGGTAAGTTGAATGCATGCACTGGAGCAATCAGAAAACACAAAACAAAAACAACATTAAGATACTGAAAACAGTTACTGAAAACATTTTCTATTTCGGCATCTTTACAGGTCGACTCAAGGGCTTAATGGGCAGGTTTGGCTTTGACCTTATCAAGCTGAAGACAATTCACTCATTAATCACTCAAAAAAAAGGTGTCATGAGTGACTGCACCACAAACATCTTTCCAGGGTGTTGATGCAACTTTTTCCCAATCCAGTTCCACCTCAAAAAGCACAAGAAAAAGGATTTCCGACACCCTCAGATTGCTCTGAAATGGTTTCTGTAATTTGTAACAGATACGATTAGCATTCCTGAAACATTTTGTTGAAATCTCTGAGAAATTAAGGTAATGGATCGCACCCAAATTGGCCATTTTAATTTATAGGATTCAGCATCTACTTTGGACCAAACTTCTTCCTACCAATGACTAAGACATGAGCACCCCCACACCCATGCCAATTCCACCCCAGTCAATCAATCACACTTATTTATGAAGCCCTTTTTACATCAGCAGATTAGCCAAAAACCCAAAACAGAAAGCACTGCAGATGTAGAAGCACAGTGGCGAGGGAAAACTCCCTAGAAAAGGCAGGAACCTAGGATATAATCCCACCCACTTTGCCAAATCACAGCCCCAACACCACTAAAGGGAAATCAACAGACCACCAACTTAGGCTGAGTATAGCCCACAAAGATCTCCTCCACCGCACAAGCCCGAGGGGGAGCAAAACCAGACAGGAAGATCAAGTTAGTGGCTCAACCCACTCAAGTCGACCATAGCGGGAAAAATGCCGTCCCTAGGAGGGACGGCATTGAAGAGTATTAGTGAACCCCGTAATTGGGCTCCGAGTGGCGCAGTGGTCTAAGGCACTGCATCTCAGTGCAAGAGGTGTAACTACAGTCCCAGGTTAGATTCCAGGCTGTAATCACATCAGGCCGTGATTGGGAGTCCCATAGGGGGGCACACAATTGGCCCAGGATCTACGGGTTTGTGTATTTGTAGGTATGTACGGCAGGACCAAATCAGAGAGGTAGAAGCAAGTCCATGTAACGCTTTGTAGGTTAGCAGTAAAACCTTGAAATCAGACCTAGCCTTATCAGGAAGCTAGTTAAGGGTAGCCAGTAGAGAGCTGGCACTGGAGCAATATGATCACATTTTGGGGCTTTAGTCAAGATTCTAGCAGCCATATTTAGCACTGACTGAACTTTATTTAGTGCTTTATCCGGGTAGCCGGAGAACAGAGCATTTTAATAGTCTAATCTAGAAGTGACAAAAGCATTGAAGTTTCTGGTTTTTGCAATGTTAAGAAGATGGATAAAAGCTGCCCTTGAAATATTCTTGATATGTTCGTCAAAAGAGAGATAAGGGTCCAGAGTAACGCTGAGGTCCTTCACAGTCTAATTTGAGATGACTGTACAACTATCAAGATTAATTGTCAGATCAAACAGCAGATCTCTTAGTTTCTTGGGACCTAGAACTAGCATCTCTGTTTGGTCCGAGTTTAAAAGTCAAACATTTGCCGCCATCCACTTCCTTATGTCTGAAACACAGCCTTCCAGGGAGGGCAATTTTGGGGCTTCACCATGTTTCATTGAAATGTACAGCTGTGTGTAGTCCGCATACTGTAGCAGTAAAAGTTGACATTGTGTTTCCGAATGACATCACCAAGCGGTAGAATATATAGTGAAAACAATAGTGGTCCTAAATGGAACCTTGACGAACACCAAAACTCACTATTGATTTGTCAGAGGACAAGCCACCACAGGGACAAACTGATATCTTTCCGACAGATAAGATCTAATCCAGGCAAGAACTTGTCCGTGGAGACCAATTAGGGTTTTCAATCTCTCCAAAAGAATGTGGGGATCGATGGTGTCAAAAGCGGCACTAAGGTCTCGGAGCACGAGGACAGCAGCAGAGCCTCTGTCTGATGCCATTGAAAAGTAATTTACTACCTTCACAAGTGCAGTCTCAGTGCTATGAGGAGGTCTAAAAATAGACGGGAGCGTTTCATATACATTATTTGTCTTCGGGACAGCAGTGAGTTAGTGCGCAACAGCTTTTTCTAACATTTTTGAGAGGAAAGGGAGTTTCTATATAGGCTGATAGTTTCTGAGTCAAGGTTTGGCTTTTTCAGGAGAGGCTTTATTACTGCCACTTTTAGATTCAAAGAAGACCATCCTCACTTGGGGAATACTGCTTTCCAGTTAGCTTTGCGACAGTATCAAAAATACATTTTGGATTGTTTTTATTCTCCTCATTCAGGTTGGAAAAGTAGGCTGATCGAGCAGCAGTTGATGGCTCCTTGATATTGCACAGAACTGTCTTTCCAATAACCAGTATACAGTATCAATTCTCTATGTTTGAAAAGTACTATGAAGCTGTGGCTTGGAGTATTGCTTCTCCATCCCATAAAACTCCATCGCTTACTAGACATCAATTAGCTAACATATATATAATTTATTTGTTTATTGGGAAGTTTAATTAATAAGTTAGACACTCATCATACAACTTTGTTAGGTAGGTCATTTGGTTTCCATTTCCAACAAATGTTTATTCTTCCACAGACTTTCTGGTCTTGGAACTGGTCTTGGAACTCCTGTGTTCAACAGAAACGACTTCTGGTAAACTGTTTGCCACAAGTGGCAATAAATATTGTTGCCACAGGTTTGCCACAGATTGAAATAGAAGAATCTCGAGATAATTTTTTTCCAGAAAAAAACTCTGGCGAACTGTTTGCTACTACTACATATGATTGTTGCCGCAGATGCACCACTAGTGGCAAACATTTGCAAACTCCTGGCAACATTTTTTGGCACACTATTTAGTTTGCAGAAAATTTGCCACAACCTTAATTAAGGGACGTTTGCAGCAACACATTCCTTTTTTTGTAAGGGAAACACACCAAGAAAAGACATTGACAGCTCTTGTCTTTGGTCAATTTTTTCGTGTCTTTATCCATTATTAAAAGAGATGCGAATACAAAAGTGATTGTAAAATGGTTATTGATGTAGGGGCTGTTATTTTTTGTACCATAAGTCTTGGACATATGGCAATGAATTCTGTTACATCATTAGAAGTGCAGCTGCACACAATTCCACTGATCAAGGCTGCAATAACGCCTTTCATTCACACAATCTGACAAGCTTTCAAACGAACATTGATTGAGTATAGCATATTTAATTAATGAACTGAGCATGTGAAAGCGTCCAAGGACTTTGAATGAAGAAAGGAAAAATTGCCCTTTTGTCCATTGACCATTTTCCTTTGAATGTTTCCTTTTTTAAATTGAAATAAAAGGTTTGATGTATAAGTACAGAATTCTAAAGCCTGTCTCACAAAGGCAATGTTTCAACATTTTATTTTATTTCTGTGATTTGCATTTAGCATTTTAGTATCTCCAAGGTTGACCTCTTGGTATTTTAATTACTAGTATTCCTGAACTGAACTTTCTTAACAACTTTTACAGTGGCTTATTGTGGGCCATTCTATCCAAGCTGGGGATGATTGCTACTGCGTAGTCATGGGGACACTAGACCTACAGTTTCCGTTTTTTTTTAACGCGTCACAGCCAAGCATGTCGCAGTCACCCGGGTCAAAATTTGTGAGTAAAAAGGCAGTCACAAAATCATTTCATTTCTGTGGCATTTGTTTTTGTCATTCAATTAAGTTAAATATTTATCCCCTGGTGAGTGAGGCATCCTGGTCTGTGCTGTGATGTGCAACAACAACATAAAGGACTGGGACCTGACTGAATCGATGAACTGATAGTTGTTTATTGTACCGCCACGTCTAGGTGTAACAAAAACAACTAATGAGACAACGCTCTTGGAGAGAGACCAAACCTTCTACTGTAATGACCTCATCAGACGCAAGCTACCTTTTGATGCCTCGTCGCGAAGAGAGAGCCTCTCCAAGAGCATGTTAGCATGACCAAACCTTCTACTGTAATGACCTCATCAGACGCAAGCTACCCTTTGAAGCGGACCGGAAATGTCACTCTCGGTCACGTTCATCAGGGCAAGCAACGGAAAATAATTAAAAAAACAATGTGCAACAGAAAACACAAATAGGCATTTCTTATTGGGAGTCCTGGTGGTCCCCACCTTTCAGTCCATTTACTTCCGTTTTGGTGCCTAATGAACACAACCCAGCTCTGTCAAACGCAAGCTCCTCTAGAACTCTCCCCTAACTGTGTAGTCAGCACAGGAGAGTCCATTGTAGACGCAGAGCAATACATTAAGGTATCAATCACATCAAACACATGGAACCCACCTTTGACTCTGTTCCATTAATTCCATTCCAGCCATTACAATGAGCCTGTCCTTCTATAACTCCTCCAACCAGCCTCCTCTGATAGACACAAACACACATACAGTACGCACACACATTCACACACACATGTAACCCCACACACTCTCACACACACAACTGATCCTTTCTATTTATCTGGTGTACGACAAACTGTGCATCCTATAAAAACATTGGGGGGGAAAAAAAGGAAATATAAATGATTTTGACTTATTTAACGAGATTAAGATGGCAATGGCACAAGTCTGACTTCAAGCAGGCTCATCTCCTGGGAGCCACAGACACAGACACATGCACACACACAGAGCAGTGTGACAAACTTCCCGGCGCCCCTCATAGGGTACAGTCAATTTGGGAATTACAATAGAGTGAATGGCTAGGACTGTGTACACACCACAGGGTAGTGAGCAGGTATTTATAAGGTAGTGTCTATAACATTAACCCCCAGCATAGGGGAACCTATCATCAGCATCAGGCTATGAGGCGCATTCTTCGGAGATGAGGCCTACCCCAAACTATTCAATAAAATTACATATTTTATTTTGTCTCTGTTGTCATTCAGATAAGCCTGTACTCGATTGAACTACAGATGCCCCACCGAGAGCATCCTGTCAGAGTAATCGGGAGCACACCGCCTGCCCTCCAGGACATCTACAGAAGCCGTTGTCACAGGAAGGCCAAGAAGATCATCAAGGACCTAGCACACATACACAATCAACTGTCTCAAGGCTTACAAATCCTTCTTTAACCTGTCTCCTCCCTTTCATTTACACTGTTTGAAGTTAATGTAAAAAGTGACATCAATAAGGGATTATGGCTTTCACCTGGATTCACCTGGTCATTCTATGTCAGTGGTCACCAACCGAAGATCGACTGATCGATCTCCAAGGCATTCAGTCGATCACCAAACATTTTTGTAAAAAACCCAGTGATAAATCCTATTTTGGCGGTATTCAGCAGCCCTAGTGCCATGAAGATAAAGTGTACACATTTTTAACCATTTCATGTCTGAAGGTAGAACTCTGCCTACCTGGCAGGCCCAGAGAGAAAATCAACAGCACCTATAGGACTACCGCTGGCCGATCAGATAGCACAGTTTCCTCGAGCTATAGACTATAAAAAATAACCCTTGAACGCACAGCAAAGTTGATACTGTACTGTTTTTATGAGTAAGTTCATGTTTAAGTTGTTTTTCAGACCTGTTCAACACCGTTCAACACTTTTATAAGCCATAAAACATGCGTTCTCCATACTTCCACTCACGCTACAATCAGCTGCAATGAATGAGTAGAGCAAAGTTTTCCCGACAAACTTGCGTTGTTATTATTAGAGGCTTGTGCCTTCTTTTTTTTAAATCGAGGAATATCATTGGAATGTCATTGGAGTAACAACATGAATTGGTGCATGAGGCAGAATTAATGCCGTGAGACCTGAGTTTTGCCATCAGCTGGAAAACAGCATCCCCTTTTCTCAGCAGAGGGAAGGAGGGCAGAGGGGCGGTGAGTCGGGTGAGAGGCAGCCTCAACGCTGCTCCCTTCCTCCCCTCAGACTGACCATCAGATGCAGGCCATCTGTCCAGTAAAACAAACAGTAAGACAATTATTATGCTCACTCAGCAGTGCCTTACAAGTAATCAAAAAATGATTTATTACCAGTGTGATCATACACCATTTAAAAAAATATATATATACATTGGCAGGGTCTATAGTTTACAGACGTGTTTTAATTGGTTAGTGTTGTTTGAATGATGTTTAAAAAAATCTGAGCGGTAGATCCCGGCTTGCATTTTGACTCAGAAAGTGATCTTGACTCAGAGAAGGTTGGTCCACGTCATGGAAAGAGCCGGTGTTCTTAATGTTTTGTACACTCAGTGTACATACAGTGCATATTTATACTGAACTAAAATATATGTACGCAACATGAAACAATTTCAACGATTTTACTGAGTTACAAGTTCATATAAGAAAATCAGTCAATTTAAATAAATTCATTAGGCCCTAATCTATGGATTTCACATGACTGGGCAGAGGCACAGCCATGGGTGGGCCTGGGAGGACATAGGCCCACCCACTTGGGAGCCAGGGCCACTCACTAGGGAGCCAGGCCCAGCCAATCAGAATGAGTTTTTCCCCACAAAAGGGCTTTATTACAGACAGATATACTCCTCAGTTTCATTAGCTGTCCTGGTGGTTGGTCTCAGACGATACTGCAGGTGATCAAGTCGGGATGTGGAGGTCCTGGGATGGTGTGGTTACACGTGGTCTGTGGTTGTGAGGCCAGTTGGACGTACTGACAAATTCTCTAAAAATGACGTTGGATGTGGCTGATGGTAGAGAAATGAACATTCAATTATCTGGCAACAGCTTTGGTGGACATTCCTGCAGCCAGCATGCCAATTGCACAATCCTTTGAGACTAGAGATATCCGTGGCATTATGTTGTGTGACCACACTGCACATTTTAGAGTGTCTTTTATTGTCCCCAGCACAAGGTTCACCTGTGTATTGATAATTCTGTTTAATCAGCTTCTTAATATGCCACACATGTCAGGTGGATGGATTATCTTGGCAAAGGAGAAATGCTCACTAACAGGGATGTAAAGAAATTTGAGCACAACATTTTAGAGAAATACGTTTTTTGTGCGTATGGAAAATTTCAGAGATCTTTCATGTCAGCTCATGAAACATGGGACCAACACTTTACATGTTGTGTTTATATTTTTGTTCAGTATATGTTCCAGACTCTAGTCGGGAAGCTTATTGTCACGCCCTGGTCTTAGTATTTTGTGTTTTCTTTATTATTTTGGTCAGGCCAGGGTGTGACATGGGTTTATGTGGTGTGTTTTGTCTTGTTTTTTTTGTAGGTGTTGGGATTGTGAATTAGTAGGGTTATCTAGAAAAGTCTATGGTTGCCTGAAGTGGTTCTCAATCAGAGGCAGGTGTTTATCGTTGTCTCTGATTGGGAACCATATTTAGGCAGCCATATTCTTTGAGTGTTTCGTGGGTGATTGTTCCTGTTCTTGTGTTAGTTTGCACCAGTTTAGGCTGTTTTGGTTTTCACGGTACGTTTATTGTTTTTGTATTGATTCGTGTTTCCTTTGTTTTATTAAACATGAATCTCAATAGCCACGCCGCATTTTGGTCCGACTCTCCTTCACCTAAAGAAAGCCGTTACACTTATTGGCTGCAATTCTATCCATTTTCCCATGTGATTTTATACTGTATTTTGTACTGTGTATTTACTATATTCTCGACAACTCATTCTAATATTTCTACTACTGTACATTGCATTTTAGTTACACTGTTTATACACAGCACATATTTATGTATACATTTACTAATATATTTACGGCTATACACATCATTCTTAGTATATCTTGTATAAATTCATCTGGTGTAGATTGCCTTTGGATTACTGTTACAGTGCTATTTGGGTTGTTAATTGGATTCGTCCCAACATTCCTTGTTGTTTCTTCTTCTAATTATTATTTTTGTTCTTGTTAGACATTTCACTGCATTGTTAGGAGCTAGTAACATAAGCATTTCGCTGCACCTGCTATAACATCTGCTAAACTGAGTACGCAACCAATAGCCTTTTATTTGACATATTTCTGCAGGACCACTATGGAAAAACCACCCGTTTTGAAGGGGGTTCTTCCACGGAAATCCCAATTTAACCACTGGGAATAATAGCTCAATATTATTTTTGAGAACACGTTTTAAATCAATAAATGTCTAACATTTTCTCTAACCTCAAATGTATACATTCTGCTCGCTTATTTCTCACTCAACCAAAAAAAAGCAAAAGATATTTTATATGGCCTGGTAATTACTCAAATGTCATTGTACGCTTGGACGTATGTACCCTTGGCCTGGCCTCGAGCATTACTATAGAAAGCATCTTGCTGCAACTAACTTGCTTCTCTGTGTGTCTACTTACTTTACTTGTTTCTATCAGCGTGGTATTAGTCTCTTGTTGAGGATACTCTGTTAGTGTTATAAACAAAAAAATACAATAAGTAGCATACAGCGAAAAAGGGCTGCCTTTTGTCCATTGATAAACACTTCATACATGTCAATGATGAATTTGTACGGAAATCTGTCTTTATTTCTTTCTCTGATTGTCTTCCTCACAAAGAAGTACTGACACTTTTAGAGCCAACACCAGCTAATAAATACAATGAAATTTTAAAAAGCACAATTTAATTTCAAATACAATACTCAACACAAAATGTGTGTGACCAGGAGAAAAAAAAAGACATCTGCTTCTGTAGGTCGAAACAGACCGGTGGTCTGAGTGACCTTTGGACTTGTGTCAAAGGGCAAAGCACCTCAGGCAGCACTGGAGTTAAAACAATGACTTCTGCATAAATAAATCTTTAAAAAATACTACTAAACTGGAAATGTGAGGTTTTCCTCTCAAGTCAAAACAGGTGACTTTTTTTGTTTGTCAGAATTTTGTCGTTTTTTTTAACGACAACTTCACATTAGGCAGTACTGAGAAGAGAACATTAATATCCAGTGCGTGTGATGCTTAGAACACTGGGAACTATGTCCACGCACGAGGCAAGCGGTATAACTCTCCTTTTTGTGGTAATGCAAAGTTCAATCAAACTTCAGTCCAAAAAAAAAAAAAAAACGTGTTTTTTTTCTTCTACCAACCTGCAAAAATGTCATTCGACATGGTCAAAAAGAGTTACAAATCACATACAAATCAACCAGCAAACAGAGTAACACAAACCCTAAAATAGAGCTTGTAAAAGTAGACATATTTGCAAAGTGGAGAATTATGAAAATAGGACTTTTATGGGTACGTTTTAAATTTACTTTAAACATCCCTTTCAAAATATACATGTACCTTTTGAAATGCTCAAGGTTATATTGACCCACGTTTTAGTTTTTTTGACAACGTACCAATTTGACAAAAAAAAAACATTGGTCTGTATTTTGAAAACCACCTCTGACGTCAACATAATTGTAAACTGATCAATACACAGAAACAAAATCTGATATTCTGTACCTCGGTATAACGCAGTAAAGAAAATGTACATTTTAAACCCCTAAATATATGGTGTCCCTACTATCGAAATGACTGTCTGGACCGCTCCTCTGCAGTTTCCTGTCATTCGGAATGACCATAGAACTAAGAGTCTAACTTTAAGACTTATTGTGCCTATTAAGATGTACTGTGTCATTAACAACATTTGCTGAGTCTGTATAACACATGTTATACTCACAAACTCTACACACAAACTTGAGCCAGAAAAAAAGAAATCCAACCAAAAAAGCCACTCAAGCTGAAAGTCAATGTCCTGTAACAGTGTGCCAAAACAACTAATTTTATCATTTTTGGCCTCTATGCATTATGGGTGAATTAAAGTGGACGTTCAGGATTTTACAACTTGATGTTAGATGGTTCCTCACCTTGAATATAGTCTATGGGCCAGAATAAACATGTAAAACATGGTTAAGGTTTTCTATAAACAGCCAATACAAACCTTCGTTGTAAAATCATGAACGACCCCTTTAACGTCCCGTAGAAGATGTGGGCTAAGAAAAGAGAGGGGAAGGTACTTGGGGCTAAACATCCCCAGATTGATACTCTCTACGATTAATCTCTCTACTGGTCTGTGTCATTGCCAGAGGTGGTGCCAGAGATCAGTATCCTGAGGAATCCTGAGGCATTGTGTTTGGCGATGAGAGCTGGGTTGTTTACTGGGTTATGCAAGGGAAAACGCTTCAAATGTCGGTTGTCTTTCATTTGGTACCTAATTAACATGACCCTGTAGCGCAGCACAAGGTGTCCTAGAGTGCTGGGCCTACCCATGGTCCAAAGGGGGGGGGGGGGGTCGGGGAGATTCTTCCTAATATGGACACATCAGCAATAAAAAAAAATATTGTATAAGACATTTTGCAGCATCAAAATTAAGACTAGAGTATTTTAGAGGGATGTGAATGTAGGTTTGGCACATTTCAAGAAAAACTGTACAATATCTAAAAATTAAAAAAAAAATATAATAATAATATTAATAATAATAAAAGGGATTTTTCCTCCCCTGTTTCGTTGTCAGTTTGAAAAGTCCTACCATTCTCTCATATGAAATCAAAAACACATTCACAAGCTGGCACAGCATACCTGAGCAAGGATATCAAACCCCATCATAAACAGTAATGTAACATATTGTAAGCATTTGTCGAGAAAGGTGGAGGGGTACTGTACTCATGAGAAATAATCATGTCAAACTACAAGAGCTAAGGATTTTACATTACCTTTCACATTTTCAAGTCCTGACAATCCAAGGTTTTACAGGCAAGTAACCTAATCAAGGAACATGTCCATGGAAATCAAATTTAAAAACACAAAAAAAAAAACGTCATCACACTTAAAATAAACATTTAAGACTGACCGCTGTCGAAGACCAATTCCTGATGTTTTAGTCAAATACATGCACGCTCCTATAAAAAAAAATACACACGCGGGAAATGTGTAGGCTATCTCTTTGTTCTTTAATCTCATTCTCTTCTCATCGACCTCTTACTGACTCTTACTTGCTCTTGTCCATGTTGCATTGTAATTGCCTTGTGAGTATGTTCACTGTCTTTCTGGTAGACTGTCTGGAGGTTGTCTGGAGGTTGTCTGGAGGTTGTCTTTGCCCAATCCCTCTGTACGGGATCGTTTCTGAGACGTTTGCGCATGCTAAAAAGAAGCACTCTCGTCTAAAAAGGTCTTTTTTGAACAACATGCTCTGTGAGATCTGAGCATGTTTAGTTTATGTCACTTCCTGTCGAGAGTCAATCTGAACATGCTCAGTCTGTGGTGCATCGTATCCCGGACGCAGCTGCTTCGAGCACATGCTCAGCTCCCGTCGTACTGTTGAAAAGTTGTTCTGCTCAGAACTCTGTCTCTGTCACATTGTCCCGCTTTAAAAAAAAAAGTTCAAAAAAAATCAGAGGTTCTTCTGAGCATGCTCAGTTGGCGCCGACAGGCTCCCGTGTCTCATGGCCACTGCTGTAGTCCGATTTGTCCTCAAAGTCTTCATACATGTCTATCTCGTCCTCTCCGATGACCGGGTGATCGCCGGTCACCATGGCGACCGGCTTGGGCTTGACCACGCCGAACGTGCTCTGGGTGGCGGGGATGGCGGGCTCGGGGCTGGCCGAGGCGCTGGAGCAGTCCGACGTCAGGTGCGGTGAGGGCGTGGCTGTCGCTATGGCGATGGCAGCCGGGTAGAGGCCGCCGGCACTGTTGCTGATGGGGATCTGAGGCTGTGGCCTGGGGTAGGTGGAGAGAGACAGAGAGGGAGAGGGAGAGAGAGAGAAAGAAAGAGGGAGAGAGAGAAGTGGAGAGCAAGAGACGGAGAGTGAGGGAGCGTGTAAGAGGGACAGAGGGTGTTTTACAAAAACAGATTCACTCTTTCCTGGCCTGCTTTTGAACAGCTATTTAGAACAAGTTGAACGGTAGCTAACTCTTGTCTTTCGGGAAAACCTTAACACAGAGATTTTGCCAGCACACAGTAGCCCTGTCAATGCTAAATAGCCTCTTGGGTAATGGATGGAATGAAGGTAAACACATATCAAACAAAGCCCTCTGCCCTCAAATGAAGCACATAAACCAAGAAAATTGATGTCAGTTTCCTCATCTAACAGTTCACCCCTTCTAGAAATAATTACCGCAGAGAACCTCTGACAAACTAATTTTCACATTAAACTGCTTAAAAACGACCCTGTTTCATTATACGGTGCCGGGTCAAAATTGGTCATACCTCAATTTATAGCCCCCCCCCCACCAGTTATCTGACTCAGTCCTGAGTGAAACTCCAGCCGCAATGGCGAATCAGGCTTTTCTTCCGCTTGACCACACACACTAAATTACAGAGTTAAACCTGTGACGTCTGCACTGTACCGCCCCTCTCTCTCTCTCTCTCTCTCTCTCTCTCTCTCTCTCTCTCTCTCTCTCTTCTCTCTCTCTCTCTCTCTCTCTCTCTCTCTCTCTCTCTCTCTCTCTCTCTCTCTCTCTCTCTCTCTCTCTCTCTCTCTCTCTCTCTCTCTCTCTCTCTCTCTCTCTCTCTCTCTCTCTCTCTCTCTCTCTCTCTCTCTCTCTCTCTCTCTCTCTCTCTCTCTCCTCTCTCTTCTCTCTCTCAAACATCTGCTAGTATAATTTCTGTGTCATATTTCTACCGCCCGCAAAGCGCCTGCCATTGTCCTAATTTAATAAATGACAACTATTAAAAATCGCTCCAATTCAAAGCAGTGCCCCTGGTAAATCCATTAAAACGTGGCCTGTCGCGATGACTTTAATCACATCTATGCCTGTTTTCTATTAAGAGCCAGCCACTGGCTTCGGCTGAATCCCAAAAGGCACCCTATTCCCTATAATAGTGCACTACTTTTAACCAAGGCCCATAGGGCTTTGGGTGAAAAGTAGTGCACTATTTAGGGAAATGGGGAGCCATTTGGGATGCAACCTTTGTTTTCAGCATTGCCTGCAGTTTGACGTGAGAGGATGCGAAAAGTGCTATGATAAAGGGACCTTGTTATCTTTAAACTAGTAGTTTGGATTACAAATTCAGCCTATAGCTCAGCACTATTACTTGAAGGGAAATACTGGGTGCACAGAGAATTAGCCTTACAAAGAACAACTTCCCCTTAACAAAATGTTTAGGAGCAGTCGATTCAAGTATTCCAATCCAAAAATGGGAGCCGTCCATGACAAAAATATTGAAGAGATAGTTGACCCCAGCATCAGTTCCCTTATCTCTATTAGCTTAGTATTAAAGTGACCTACTTCAAAATGTTTTTAATTAAGTATGTTAAAAATCTGTTTTTCCGTGTTTGCATGGTGTGGGCGCAACCCCAAAAACAGAATGATGTTGGTATATACCGGTCACAAAAAATATACATGACAAGTAATGGTTGGTTGGCCAGCTCAGTCAATGAGGCAACGTGACATCACACTATATGAGGAAATAGCAAGCATTGTTTTGTTTAATGTGATGTTTTTGAAGTGTTTTTTTCCCCCCACTAATTAAAGTATAGGATGAGTCAGACACATTATTTGGGTATGAGATAACAGAATATGAACCTTTAAAAGGGAGATTTTCACTGGACAGTTACTTTAATAAAGGGTGACTACTTCAAAATCAAAGTTTGTCGGATGTTTTCTGACCTCAAAAGTAGCCTAAAGTCAAGATGATCCACGTACCACATCACCGGTTGTGTATGTCCAGCTATATTCAAATGAATGAAAAATATCTCTTTGTTCTGGAAATGACATGGTGCTTATCTCTTCCATTTATTATGGATTGTGGCGTAAGGCCTAATCTACAAAACAAATGGCCTGGGACATGGACTTACCTCAACAAAAGACCACTTTTGAGGTTTGAAAACACAAGCTTTGATTTTGAAGAATACTAACAGTTAGCCTAGTTAGCCTAAAGACCGCACAACAGCAGATCAGTAGAGTGTCTCTCTCTTCTTACCCCACACTGGAAGAACTGCCTCATCTCCTGTCGCCGCGAGCGCATCATCTGCTTGTACTCGCCGATGCGTAGCTTCTTGCCGTCGATGATGCAGGTCCTCTTGGGCCGGGGCTTGTACTTGTAGTTGGGGTACTTCTCCAGGTGGATCTTACTGAGATGGGCCTGTTCCTCGTAGTATGGCTGCTTCTCCTGGTTGGTCATGGACTTCCAGCGAGAGCCTACACACGGATAGCGGGACACACACACATAGCAAGAGTCAGGGTTGGAACCCAAACTACAGCGTAAGGACACACACACACACACACACACACACACACACACACACACACACACACACACACACGACACTATTAGAGTATTGGTGTTCGAAGAGAGTATTGGAGTTGGTGTTCGTAGAGACTATTGGAGTTGGTGTTCATAGAGAGTATTGGAGTTGGTGTTCATAGAGAGTATTGGAGTTGGTGTTCATAGAGAGTATTGGAGTTGGTGTTCAAAGAGTGTATAGGAGTCAAAGTTTTGACAAGTATGAGTCCTGTAACTAGAAATCTTTTCACAGTTTAGTGGATTACAATGTAAATTGCTTGTTTATGTTCTGCTAATAATAACATTTACATATCGCAATGTAATTTTTGGACGATATTTTATCGATATTTGACTATATAGATTTTTTTTAAACTAGCGTTAGACCGCGCCAAAACTCTGGTATTTTTCACCCTATAGCTTGTTCTTTCATTTTCTTTTTAAATAGTGAGACAAAATTTGTTCTCCACATTTAGTTCCCCGACTGATCAAAACAAATGTTCTCCTGCTCTCTCTCGTCCCTCTGCAGCAGATATTGTGAGCAATATGTTTGGAACATCAAATCGCAATAAAAACGCAGTTTCGAATCGCAATCCATATAGAATAATGAGAATCGCAATACAGACCGTGATAACATAGAATGATAATATTGTATTGTGAGGTCCCTGGTAATTCCCACCCCTATCTTATCATGTGGTTCAATTAGCCATTGAACCGTACGTGCCAGAGCTTCCACTGCACAAAATTTATGCCGTCTTAATTATATCATAGCAGGAAATCTCTTCAAGAAGGATCTTGTAATAAGAGAGAGACTACTGGTGCATCTACATTGTTGAAGGGTGCTTGAAAACAGGGATCTGTCCCACTTTAGGATCCCTGATACAGTTTGGTTCTCATCAAGTCTCTACTATAAGCACCCAGCGACGGAACAAGTGGACAGGACCATTACCACAGGAATGGAGCACATCTGCGTGGCTTTCTGACAACCCATTATACACACACACACACACACCACAGCTTGGACACACACAGGGAGGAATCTAGGACCTGTGTCCCAACGGACACCCTATTCCCTATTTGGTGCACTACTTTGTCCTGGGGTCTGTTCAAAAGTAGTGCCCTATTTATGGAAAAGGGTGCCAATTGGGGCGCAAGCTCAGGACTCTGTTTACCGACGTTTATCGAGACTCCCTTCTTTTTCAACGAAGGAAACAGTGAAGACACTTTTTTTTTACGGACTAAAGCGGCCGCATCGTGTCCCTCGTCTCCAGCTGTGTTATTGTGTTTGGGCAGCACACACTCCATCGTCTCCTGATTGCCTCTCAGGTCTGACATTTCCCTGGTGTCATCACAAACAAACCGCTAACTAAGTAAATATCCAGAATGTTTGGTCTCCGCCGGATAGGTGGAAGTGATAGATGACCTCTGACCCTTTCAATTTGACTCCAACTTTGAGTGATGAGGTTTGAGCTATCCAATGCTTCGGAACCCTCAACTCTGGACCTCGAAGCCAGTTCCACTGCACTTTTTCATCGTTGTCCTCCTAATCAGGGACAAATTTAGACCTAGTACAGCAGGTGGGTACAATTAATTATCAGGTAGAACAGAAAACCAGCAGGCTCCGGATCTCATAGGGTCAGAATAATCCTGCTTTAGAATGATAACTTCAGTGATGTTGAACAATGGTCTATGTATACGACGGAGGAGCAAAGTGCAAAGATGTTATTTCTTTAATACAGCGTTTAGGTTGCCTCAATTCATTCAGCAACTCATTAACTGAAACACCCACATCAAGCCCCACAATAAATGGAATCATGAAATGCAGAATAAACGTAGTATAAGGCAAATGGAAGGTTTGATTGAAATCAATATTTATGAAAGGCATACTGCTTTAAACTTAAAACAAAGTGTTGTCTGTTTCTTTACCTTACTTTAATAATTAACATTTGAAAACTCTAAAATGCTATTTGGAGAACAGCTAAAACATCATTGTTGCACACAGAGTGAGTCCACGCAACTTATGTGACTTGTTAAAACACATTTTTACTCCTGAACTTATTTAAGCCACAACAAAGGTTGAATACTGATTGACTCAAGACATTACAGCTCTTCATTTTTCATTCATTTGTAAAAAAAAAAAGTTTTTAAATACATCTAAAAACAAAATTCCACTTTGACATTACGGGGTATTGTGTGTAGGCCAGTGACAAGACATATTTTTTTATTAAAGAGTTATATGGGTGTGTGTGAGTTCTATAAAGATGTTATTTATTCTAATATGAATGATAAACTAAGATCAGATTGATCGATTGGTAGTTGACCGATTTATAATACTTTGAATACATCATTGAACGTTCAGGTGGACATGGTGGGGGCACATTCAGTTTCTGTTTCATACGGCAGTGTTGTTTTAAATGAGGCACACACCCTCTTAAGACATTTTCTACAGTGCCTTCGAAAAGTATTCAGACCCCTTGACTTTTCCCACATTTTGTTACGTTAAAGTCTTATTTTAAAATGGAATTGAAAAAAAAATGATCCTCAGCAATCGACACACAGTCGATGACGAGGTGAAAACGCTTGGGTCCTACAGTTGACAGTGCATGTCAGTGCATGTCAGATCAAAAACCAAGCCATGAGGTCGAAGGAATTCTCCGTAGAGCTCCGAGACAGGATTGTGTCGAGGCACAGATCTGGGGAAGGCTACCAAAACATTTCTGCAGCATTGAAGGTCCCCAAGAACACAGTGGCCTCCATCATTCTTAAATGGTAGAAGTTTGGAACCACCAAGACTCTTCCTAGAGCTTGCCGCCCTCCACTATCACTTGTTCACAGGGCCTTCTGGAAAGATTTGAAATGTTTTCACACTCAAAACCGCTTAAATCAAATCAAATTTTATTTGTCACATATAAGCAGAATATAACAAGTGTAGACTTTACCATGAAATGCTTACATACAAGCCCTTAACCAAAAGCGCAGTTCAAGAAGAAGAAAATATTTACCAAGTAGACTAAAATAAAAAAGTAATTATAAAGGTAACACAATAACGAGACTATATACAGGGGGCATCGGTACTGAGTCAGTGTGCGAGGTTACAGGTTAGTTGAGGTAATCTGTACATGTAGGTGGGGGCGAAGTGACAATGCGTAGGGTAACAAACAAACAGCGAGTGTACAAAAGGCAGGGGTGTCAATGTAATCGCGACCTGGTACCGCTTGCCGTGCGGTAGCAGAGAAAACAGTCTATAACTTGGGTGACTGGAGTCTGACAATTTTATGGGCTTTCCTCTAACACCGCCTATACTATAGGTCCTGGATGGCAGGAAGCTTGGCCCCAGTAATGTACTGGGCCGTTCGCACTACCCTCTGTAGCGCCTTATCTGATCAATTATGTCGCTCTCGCTGCTGGTGATTCTTTGATCCACCTCTACGCAGAGGACACCATTCTGTATACCTCTGGCCCTTTGTTGGACACTGTGTTAACTAACCTCCAGATGAGCTTCAATGCCATGCAACTCTCCTTCCGTGGCCTCCAACTGCTCTTAAATGCAAGTAAAACTAAATGTATGCCCTTCAACCGATCGCTGCCCGCACCTGCCTGCCTGTTCTGACTTAGAATATGTGGGCAACTACAAATACCTTGGTGTCTGGTTAGACTGTAAACTCTCCTCTCAGACTAAACATCTCCAATCCAAAATGAAATCTAGAATCGGCTTCCTATTTCGCAACAAAGCATCCTTCATTCATGCTGCCAAACATACCCTTGTAAAACTGACCATCCTACCGATCCTCGACTTCGGCGATGTCATTTACAAAATAGCCTCCAACACTCTACTCAACAAATTGGATGCAGTCTATCACAGTGCCATCCGTTCTGTCACCAAAGCCCCATATAGTACCCACCACTGCGACCTGTATGCTCTCGTTGGCTGGCACTCGCTCCAGGTCATCTACAAGTCTCTGCTAGATAAAGCCCTGCCTTATCTCAGCTCACTGGTCACGATAGCAGCACCCACCCGTAGCACATGCTCCAGCAGGTATATCTCACCGGTCACCCCCAAAGCCAATTATTCCTTTGGCCGCCTCTCCTTCCAGTTCTCTGCAGGCCAATGACTGGAACGAACTGCAAAAATCTCTGAAGCTGGAGACTCTTACCTCCATCACTAGCTTTAAGCATCAGCTGTCAGAGCAGCTCATAGATCACTGCACCTGTACATAGCTCATCTGTAAATAGCCCATCCAATCTACCTCGTTCCCATACTGTATTTATTTATTTATCTTGCTCCTTTGCACCCCAGTATCTCAACTTGCACATTCATCCTCTGCATATCCTACCATTCCAGTGTTTAATTGCTATATTGTAATTACTTTGCCACCACGGCCTATTTATTGCCTTACATCTCTTTACCTACCTCATTTGCACATGCTGTACATAGATTTTCCTACTGTATTATTGATTGTATGTTTGTTTATTCCATGTGTAACTCTGTGTTGCTGTATGTGTCAAACTGCTTTGCTTTATCTTGGACAGGTCGCAGTTGCAAATGAGAACTTGTTCTCAACTAGCCTACCTGGTTAAATAAAGGTGAAATAAAAATTAAATAAATTATAGTTTCGTTGGTGATGTGGACACCAAAGAACTTGAAACTCTCGACCCGCTCCACTACAGCCCCGTCGATGCTAATGAGGGCCTGTTAGGCCCGCCTTTTCCTGTAGTCCACGATCAGCTACTTAGTCTTGCTCATATTGAGGGAGAGGTTGTTGTCCTGGCACCACACTGCCAGTTCTCTCACCCCTCCCTATAGACCGTCTCATCGTTGTTGGTGATCGTCAGCAAACTTAATGATGGTGTTGAAGTCGTGTTTGGCCATGCAGTCATGGGTGAACAGGGAATACAGAAGGGGACTAAGTACACTCCCCTGAGGGGCCCCAGTGTTAAGGATCAAAGTGGCAGACGTGTTGTTGTCTACTCTTACGACATGGGGGCGGCCCGTCAGGAAGTCCAGGATCCAGTTGCAGAGGGAGGTGTTTAGTCCCAGAGTCCTTAGCTTAGTGATGAGCTTCGTGGGCACTACGGTGTTGAACGGTGAGCTGTAGTCAATGAACAGCATTCTGACATAGGTGTTATTTTTGTCCAGCTAAGAAAGGGCAGTGTGGAGTGCGATTGAGATTGCGTCATCTCTGGATCTGTTGGGGCGGTATCTAGGGTGTCCGGGAGGATGCTGTTGATGTGAGCCATGACCAGCCTTTCAAAGCACTTCATGGCTACCGACATGAGTGCCATGGGGTGGTAATAATTTAGGCAGATTACCTTTGCTTTCTTGGGCAAAGGGACAATGGTGGTCTGCTTGAAACATGTAGGTATTACAGACTCGGTCAGGGGGAGGTTGAAAATGTCAGTGAAGACACTTGACAGTTGGTCCGCACATGCTTTGAGTACACGTCCTGGTAATCCTTCTGGCCCAGCGGCCTTGTGAATGTTGACCTGTTTAAAGGTTTTGTTCACTTCGGCTAACGAGAGCTTTATCACACAGTCATCCAGAACAGCTGGTGCTCTCGTGCATGCTTCAGTGTTGCTTGTCTCGAAGCGAGCATAAAAGGCATTTAGCTCATCTGGTAGGCTCGCGTCATTGGGCAGCTCGCGTCTGGGTTTCCCTTAGTAGTCTGCAATAGTTTGCAATCCCTGCCACATCCGACGAGCATCAGAGCCGGTGTAGCTATTTGGCATGGGTCCCCAGTTGGGCCGACCAACCAGTGCTCCCGCACATTGGCTAACCGGGCTATCTGCATTGTGTCCAGCCACCCACCACCCCCAACCCCTCTTTTATGCAACTGCTACTCTCTGTTTATCATATATGCATAGACACTTTAACCATATCTACATGTACATACTACCTCAATCAGCCCGACTAACCGGTGCTACTTTTATAGCCTCGCTACTTTTATAGCCTCTCTACTGTATATAGCTTCGCTACTGTTATTTTTCACTGTCTTTTTATTGTTGTTTTATTTCTTTACTTACCTATTGTTCACCTAATATCTTATTTGCACTATTGGTTAGAGCCTGTAAGTAAGCATTTCACTGTAAACACCTGTTGTATTCGGCGCACGTGACAAATAAACTTTGATTTGATTTGAGTAGGATTCAATCTTCATTCTGTATTGACGCTTTGCTTGTTTGATGGTTCGTCTGAGGGCAATTGCTGTCTGTGGTAGATCAATCCACTTAATTTTTGCAACTGAAAGAATCTGTATGACCATAACAAGGCCACGGTATATGGAGGGCATATTTAATATATATCTTTATTTTTTTGACACTTCATTCAGACAGTAAGGAAATCAAACAGGCATGTGGGAGAAAGAGTGAGAAGGAGGGGATTGAACCCTGGTCTCCAGTGGGGAATTTTATATGCCACATGCCAGGGAGAATTACCACTTGACCACAGCACATCTTACCCAGGATCTTGCTGATGTTGGAATTGTGCATGTCGGGGAAGGTCTGCAGGATCTTCCTCCTCTCGTCCTTGGCCCACACCATGAAGGCATTCATGGGTCTCTTAATGTGGGGCTCAGTACTGTTCCTGCCCCTGGTCTCCCTGAAGACCCGGGCCTCTGTAGTGCAGGAGACACCTGTGGGAAGGGAGGGCCATTTCATGACTTACTCAATCACTCACTCGTTCGTTCGTGTAAAAAAACTTTTAAGCCACAGAGTACATACATTGCACAGTATGTCTAAGAGCGTGGCTTCCAGACAGTGAGGGAGGGGACAATTGAAAGTGTATGTGTGTGTGTGTGTGTGTGTGTGTGTGTGTGTGTGTGTGTGTGTGTGTGTGTGTGTGTGTGTGCACTTGTGTTTTACAGTAAGGATGGGGTCTGTGTCTACTCTACACAGAAGAGCATAGAGGCCGCAGAAATAGGGGTGGACCCCCTGGCTGCGGTCGCCATCAACGACGCTCTGATTATCAGAAAGATAACATCTCTGTTTTACGGTCCCGTGTTTACAGCTCTGATTTCAAACCACATCATGATGAATGCTTACCAATCCACCGTAACCTGTAAACACTGGGGTTTTTATAGAAAACAGGTGGGCTTCTGGGCCAGAAAATATTTTAAAAACCAATTCCGTTTTTAACTGCCTTGCTTCTGTTTGCATACTTCGGCAGGGTGGAATTGTCTGAGACACAAACAGTGTTTGGTTGGTTGGAAAGAGGGGGAGAATCTAGAACACCGCTTCTTGTTCCTCGTCGACGTACAGGAAGAAGCCCACTTAACAATTGTGTCGTATTAAAGGTCCTTAATTTGAAAAACTAAACGGAAGCCCCGTCATTTGGTTTGCTATAAAGTTCAGGGGTTGTGATGGGGGTATTGAACAACTGTAAATATCACAGAGCCTTATTGGTGCAAGGCAGGGGTTTGTGCCTGGACATTCAAGTGTCCACTTACTGAGGCGATCCGAGGAGAACACAATAAATATTTGGGTCTGGTGAATACCTGTGTGCAGAGCAGACGATCTCTCTCTCTCTGTGTCTCTGCCATAGGGAACACAGTTGAAAGAGGCCCCAAAAGTGGCGCTATCTAAACAAGGGCCCCAAGTGAAGGGTCACTGGCATCTATTTAGCCTGAGCAGGATGTGCCCACTTTTGCCTCGAACCCAACCTCTTTTCCTGTCTGTTAAAGATCCGTCTGACCCTCTCTCTTCTCCTCTGGTCTCCTACTATTACGCACCAAACCATACAGCGGCAATGTACTTCTATACACATTCACATAAACACGGATGGCAATCATACACACAGTCATAAACATGAACCAGAACACACTGTACTGTACAGTATGCACTTACGTAAACGTATGGAGCACTGAAAGAGATGTGTATGTAGAACTTTCAGCAGATGGGATAGAAAGGGAGAAAAATGTTGTTTTTTTTACATTTTTTGAAACAAAGAAAGAACACATTACTGAGACATTTTGAAAGAAAAAAAGAACACATTACTGAGACATTTTGAAAGAAAGAAGGAACATATTATTGAGACATTTTGAAAGAAAGGCAGGGGGGAAGAAGAGGAAACTCACCATCAACATCCTCATGTCTGGTGAGGTCAATGACCCTGTGGCCTGTCTTTCCATCCTCTCCCAGGTTGCCCAGGTGCTGACTCAAACTCTCAAAGTGCATCCGCTCCTAAAACACAGAGAGGTCAAAGGTCAATAAGGGTTGATTCACACTACCGAGCCGAGCTGTACGGAGCTGACCTGGTTTACGCACGCACCACAGTTGTCGGAACCATGCTGGAAAGAACAATTTGAAAATAAATATCCAAGCCAGCACAGTACAGTTTGGGTCTGCCTAATGGCGTGAAAATGCTATTAAGAGTCCAATTAAGAGGCCTGTAAAGCTCTGGTATAAGGGCTCAGAGAGAATAACACAATCATCACATCACAGAACACACATTTTCAAAGAAATTCCGCAATTTAGCAAACGTACACAGCAAACAAGTTTCGGTCTTCGATGCGTAGCTGTTTGCATTGTAATTTGGCTGTCTTCGGATCAAAGGTTTTGCTCTTCTTTGTGATCTTAGAGGCGGTCTATATGAGTAGGTTTGCGCTAATGATCGTGTGGCAATCGTATTTTCTCACACGCTGCTTTTGGCGAGAGGTAAGAGTTTAAAGACAGCCACTCCAGGTTAGGGGAGGTAGGGGAGGAGGTTTTTGAGAAAAGACCGGATAGAAAAGAAGAAGAGAAGAGAACAGGAGAATAAATTAAGTCAAATAATACAGGAAAAATTAAGAGAGAGCATGCAAGTGCGAGAGCAAGAAAGACAAAGAATGCCCCCCCCCCAATCCCCACCAAAATGATTTATGGCCACAGAACAAGATCATTCGCCAGATCTATCCAGCGCAGAGCTACCATGTAAGCTGCCACTGACTCGATGCTCCCCACCCATCCTGCCTACTGAGTCTCTGCTTATCCTGCACTGTCCACCCTTCCACCCGCTCCGTCAAATGAGTCTGCCACGCTCCAAAACTGTGGTGGAAAAGACTGTTTTATATATATATATAGACTGTTATATATATATATATAAATAAAACACACACACAGCGGGGTCTGAAATTGTTGGCACCCTTGATAAAGATGAGGGAAAATGACTGTATAAAATAAATAATTCAAATACTGAGCTATATTGTATGATCAAAAACATTATATTATTTTGAACTAATACAATTGCTCATAGAAAGAGATTTTGACACCCCTGTTTTAATAATGGCACTGAACATTTTTCTAAAATGTTTTATAGACCATTCCTCCATACAGAATATTTCCAGATCCTTGACATCCTTCGTCTGGGCGTATGGACGGCCCTCTTCAATTCAAACCGCAGGTTTTCAATGGGATTTAAATTCTGGCGATTTTGTGGTCAATTAATGCTTTCTTTGTGTATTTTAATGTGTACTTCGGGTAACTGATCCACTTGCGGCCAAGTTTCAGGCAGAGGCAACCATGTCCTGGTACTTGGTCAAGATCATGATGCCGTTGACTTTAACAAGGGCCCCAGGACCAAAAAAGCCCAATAACATCAAAGATACACCCCCATATTTTACAGCAGGAATGGGGTACTTAGATATCTGTTTATGTACTGTCATTTAAATGCCAAACCCACCACTGGTGTGCATGGCCAAAAAGCTCTACGTCATCCTGGAGTTTGTTAAACGGCATTGGCACTTGGATTGAAACTAGTGCTCTGGTCAGATTGATTACATGGAAATTCACATCAACGGGGCTGTCGTGGAGCGGGTTGAGAGCTTTCAAGTTCCTTGCTGTCCACATCACTAAGGACCTATCATGGTCCAAACACACCAACATAGTCAGGAGGCTGAAAAGATTTGGCATGGGACCTCAGATCCTTAAAGAGTTCCACAGCTGCGCCAATGAGAGCAACTTGACTGGTTGCATCACTGCTTAGTAAAGCGTCCTGCCATCCAGGGCCTCAATGCCAGGCGGTGTCAGAGAGGAAGGCCCGAAAAATTGGCACATGTGACAAATAAAACTTGATTTGAAATAGAGTTATTTGACCACGCACACCAGTGGTGGGTTTAGTGTCGAAATCAGGAGGCATAAGGCGAAAATAACCCCATACCTACTGTAAAAATATGTCGGTGGATCTTTGATGTTATGTGGCTGTTTCTGATTCTACAGGCCCCGGGGCCCTTAACGACATCATGAACTACCAGGATATTTTTGCCAAAAAACCTTCAACGGGGGATTTCGAGTCACCTAAAGACCTATAGGAGACGAATACAGACAATAAAGAGACAATGACTTGTAACGATTTTTTAACGCGCCAGTCTCTGCCTGCAGAGAAACTGAAGGGGCCATTTTCAATTCCAAGACTCACAGAACACTTGGAAATCGTCGACAGGACTAACTCAAGTTCAAATCAGGACTCACCCAAAAGTCCCCCACAAAGTCATTTGGGACTTAATCTGCACCCGTACTTATTATGGCAGCAAGCCTACAGTCAGAAGTCCAACGTGCTCGCTCGTAAATGACAACAATGATGAATAATCGACATTAGCTACATTGTTCAAAGCCATAAAAGAACGTTTTAAAAAATATACAATTGTTACTTTATGGGACTGAGGCTTGTCCAACATTTAACTCGATCTATCTCGACTTAAAAAAGACACAGAGCTCCTCTATTGGCTAGGCTCTCCTGGCCACATGTTTCAACGGGTTGCTATGGCAGCCCTATAAACACAGCGCCGGCCGAGCAGTTTTATCAGCGTCGTGTTGAGCTCATTACCGCGGCGACACATACGGGCAAACCCTGCTCTCACCGACCCACGAATGTTAACTGCTTCCTCCAGGAGCAGTGAAATCCCTCACTCCTCCTTCTCTCCCTCCTCCCTCACTCTGCCTGTCATCTCTCAACACAGACGCCTTGCCCTGTTGCCCACTGAAACTGAAGGAGCAGTGAAGTAACCCTCCCTCTCTCCTACTCCTCCTCTCCCTTCTCCCTCTGTCCCTCACTCTGCCTGTCATCTCTCAATACAGATGTCTTGCCCTGTTTCCCACTGAAACTGAAGGAGCAGTGAAGTAACCCTCCCTCTCTCCTACTCCTCCTCTCCCCTCTCCCTCTGTCCCTCACTCTGCCTGTCATCTCTCAATACAGACGTCTTGCCCTGTTTCCCACTGAAACTGAAGGAGCAGTGAAGTAACCCTCCCTCTCTCCTACTCCTCCTCTCCCCTCTCCCTCTGTCCCTCACTCTGCCTGTCATCTCTCAATACAGACGTCTTGCCCTGTTGCCCACTGAAACTAAAGGAGCTCATGGCCCACCCTATTTAAAAAATAGTACACAGAGTGTTGAATAAATGCACTGCCCTCCATAATTATTTGGTCAGTGACAATTTTGTTGTTGTTTTAGCTGTACTGTACTACAGCACTTTGGATTTGAAATGATATAATGACTATGAGGTCAATATGCCAACTGGTAGCCTTCAGTTGAGGGTATTTTCGTCCATATCGGTTGAACCATTTCAAAATTACAGCACTTTGTGCTCCCCCCCCCCTCACACACACACACATACACACACATTTTAGGGGACCAAAAGTATTGGGGCAAATTCAGTTATATGCATATTAAAGTAGTCAAAAGTATAGTATTTGGTCCCATATTCCTAGCACACAATCACTACATCAAGCTTGGGACTCTACAAACTCGTTGGATGCATTTCCTGTTTGATTTGGTTAATTTTTCAGATGATTTTGTGTCTAGTAGAACTTAACCTAAACGTCATAGTCATTGTATCATTTCAAATCCAAGGTGCTGGAGTACAGAGCTAAAACAACAACAAAATTGTCACTGTCCAAATAATTATGACGGGCATTGCATTTATAGGCCTTGAATTTTAACATCAACGCTAACGCAAAAGTACTTATACATGACTTAGCTCCAAAAAAATGATGAGACGCGTCCTACCAATGACAACGCGCGCCATCACACCCTGTGAATAGCACAACAGGCAAAAGAGACGGCTGTGTGGTGACTGGCCGGACTTGACTCCCCATTCTAATGTTCTCCTCAACCTTCCCTCCTTTCCCTGCAGTGTGGCACACTAAAGAGCTGGTGTGACGTAGTTGAGTAGTCCCGACAGCTGATGTCAACTACCGACAGAGTTAAGTGGGTTTAGTGACAGGGGCGTTCAAATAAAGCACTAGTCCTCTCCTGAGTAGGACGCATTAACGCTCTATGCAGGGGCAGCTCGCTTGCTCAAAACTGGCCTAAACTGACTCCACACACACACACCTACACACACACACACCCTCAGTCTCTCTCTCTCACACACACAGTCTCTCTCTCTCTCACACACAGTCTCTCTCTCTCACACACACACACAGTATCACACACACAGTCTCTCTCTCACACACACACTCACACAGTGTCACACACACAGTATCACACACACAGTATCACACACACGGTATCACACACACAGTCTCTCTCTCACACACACACTCACACAGAGTCACACACACAGTATCACACACACAGTATCACACACACAGCCTCTCTCTCACACACACACAGTATCACACACACACACACAGTGTCACACACATAGTATCACACACACAGTATCACGCACACAGTCTCTCTCTCTCTCTCTCACACACACACACACACACACACACACACACACACACACACACACACACACACACACACACACACACACACACACACACACACACACACACACACACACACACACAGTGTCACACACATAGTATCACACACACACACTATCACACACACAGTCTCTCTCTCTCTCACACACACACACACACACACACACACATACAGTATCACACACACAGTCTCTCTCTCACAAACGCACACACAGTGTCACACACACAGTGTCACACACAGTGTCAAACACACAGTGTCAAACACACACACACACAGTCTCTCTCTCATACACACGACACCCACCCACTTACACTCAGTGCTATTTCAGTGTGCTTGCTTGGCAGCCACGGGCCCGGTTGGAAGCAGCATAAGCATAACGCGATACTCCACAAGGCCACTTGCTGGACGGCGCTATAGCGTCTGTGAACAAGGGGAGCTATAATGACATTATACATTATGGAGGCGGCCAGCACCATGCATGCATACAGACACACAGACACCATCAGCATAGCTTCATATAAAGTTACGCCGCACATCCCTTTATGGCTGAGGTCAGAGGAGGATCACGTGTTTGAGTCGTTTCAGACTGTCTAATCTAATGCCCATCAAAAGAATGTCTATAAAATGTCCCCAAAATAGCAACAAATATTGCTAGAAAATGCTTTTCAAGAAAGCATGACGCTCAGACGGAAATACACGAGTGTAGCATCTGCATTTACTTGTACAGTGGTACCATTTTGCAGAACGGAGGAGGTGAGTCATGAATGGACTAAGACAGATATAATCCTATGAGTGTCTAACATGAAAAAACTTCCTTTTACAGAAAAGGGATACTTTTAAAGCTCAGAAAAGCACGCTCCAGGAACTGTTGTTAGGTAACGAATAACACTGAACTACAAACACTGGCCTGCCCTGTTTTAGAACCGGAAACAATTACTTTGAGGGATTCCAAAGTTTTATTAGAAGGTATGGAGCCATAAAGTAAATTGCTGCATCTCTCGGGTTTGTTCTTATAAAGTCAGAAAATATAGTGTTGGTACAAGTGAGAGGGGAACAGAGAAACGCATAAGAAACTCACCTAAAAACCTGTTGTTCACAATCAACCAAGCTTCATTTGATCATTTAAAGGCCCAGTACAGTCAAAAATGTGATTGTCCTGTGTTTTTGACTGGTACTGTATATTTCCACACTATGAGGTTGGAATAATACCTTAAAATTGTAAAAATGATGCTAATGCCCTATTAGTGTAAGAGCTGTTTGGTGGGATGGAGTTTTGGCCTGCCCGGTGACCATAATTAATAGACCAATAAGAAAGAGAGTTCCAGACCTCTCTGCCAATAAGAGCTAGATTCAGTTTTTTCCTCCCCACTCAGACCAGTCCCAGACAGTCATAGCTAAATTCTTGCTTGAGAATTTCTAAGAAGCCATTTTATTCTTTTTTTTACCATTTTAATTGAAAACAATCACATGAAGTTACTTAATTGTCACCCAGAAATGTGATATTTGATATTGAGATTTTAAAAAAACGGGTGCATTGGACCTTTTAAGATAATTGATACATTTAGACGTTTCGATTATGATCATGTAAACCCATCTACAAAAAAAAAACACATTCAAAACATTGATAAATAGTAGAATATTTTTCACCACTTTGAATGTTTTCAACCACTTAATGCGAAACAAACAACTCCCAATCAAAAGCAGATATCCTAGTTGAATATGTACATTAAGCTTGGCCTAGTTGGGGCTGTGGGAGAAGGGGTTCAAAGTATGCATCGCTGAAATATTCATGATTCATCTTCGCTTTCCTCCTTCCTCTCTGCCAACATGGGGATCAATCAATCCCTTCGGAAGACGGCAGGATCATTTCCTCTTTTCAAAATGTATTTTCCCTTGCTCCTGTCCCATGATTGACAGACCTGATTGATATTTTTGAAGATATTTTTTAACATGGGGGTCCCCGTGGGTGTAGGATTAGGGGTGGGGGGGGCCAAGAGGTGCTGCTGGACTCAACACCCCCCCCCCGCTTCACACACATACACACACAGGCACACACACACAGGCACACGCACACAGACGGACACACACACACGGCCCAGCTGCTGGCTGTTCAAAGCAGTCGGGGCTTCTGGGTGGCCATGTGGACATGAACGAAGTTAGGATCTCAAGAGCACTGGCCAGGGATCCAGAGCAACAAAAAAAAGTAGACATAACAATTTTCCCTTTACAGTACATGCATGACTTGAGAGGAGAAAGTGACAGAATGACAGAATTGGGCTTGCCCTGTGTCAATCTAAGAATGGCGTTACAGGTGCGCACGTGAGAAGACAAGTGTACATTGTTCAGGCTTCTGTCTGCATTGTGAGGCTAATACCGCTAATTAGATAGTAGCTAGTGTGTGTGTGTGCGTGTGCGTGTGTGTATGTGTGTGTGTGTGCGTGTGTATGTGTGTGTGTGTGCGTCTTTATCGGTGCCGTGACTCTGACCTTGCTGCCATTGCTGAAACTCATGCCGCTCAGGGCCGTGAGCTTGGCCTCCAGGCTTTGCTGCTGGTGATGAAGCTGTTCTCTCTGGATCTGCTCCCTCATCTTCCTCGCCTCCTGGATGGCGCTCATCACCGCATCCTGGTCCCCAAACAGTGGCGTGGGGTTCAGGCTAGACAGGATGTCTGTGGGCGGGAAGCATTGAGCCCCTGTCAGTGGTCTGATTGTGACGGACAGAGCAGCAGACCGATCTGAAATCACTGCTGTGCGTGAACTCACAGGAAAAACGTCGGAATTCAAAGGGACACCGACCGTAGCTCCTATTCTTTGAAAATTGTGCCTCGGCTGTCCGAAGGTGAGGTGGAGCTGTTACCGTATCGCTTGTACATATCCGGCTCTTTCAGATGAACACATGTACCTAGGTGGTTGAGGCTAGGGGTTTATTTTGGGTTAAACAACAGCGTGGGGTGCAAACTTTCCATTGCCTTCCTTTTCTAACGGGTGGCCAGTCAAAAAAGGTTGAAAAAATAGCACATGGGAAGGAAACACGAGTGAAGTGGCTCTAGAAGACCTAGCAAAATAGTTTCACCGTAATGAGAGGCTTGAGATTGGGCTTAATCACAGATAGCATAACGGTTTATGTTACAGGGCAGACAATGATGTTAGGAAGTCTCTTGAAACCAAATAACGTGTGCTGGGTTTCACTGCTTCCGCTAACTGGGTCTTTCAGGGGGGCTAAATACAGGGCTTTAGACTCTCGTAAAAAAAAAAAAAAAAAAACAGGTCTCCTTTGGGGTTGAAATCTCGTGACTTGAACTAGGGGAGGATGCTAGGACTGCTTGTGTGCAGTGTGAAGGGGTTTGTGTGCATTTACATGTGTACCTAATGTGAGTGATTGCGCATGCATGTGTATGTTCCCTGCACCCACCCAGTGAGCCCCTGCCCATGTTGGAGAGGGGGCTGGGGATGCGTCTCTTCCCCATGCTGATGGGCCTGCTCTTGTTGCCAGGGTACAGGCCGTGTGACGGCGAGGATGGGGAGTGGTGGGGCTCGCCAGTCTTGGGTCGGGCTGAGAGATTCAGGGGCTGTGTCGATCCTTCCTCCTGGGGAAGACAGAAGAAAGAGTGGGCACAGAACTAAGCGAAGGCTGAAAACACACCATGGCCCTGTTCCATGGGAAAGCACCAGTATTTTGACGGTGTTATGAAGGTATTATAACAAACTGCTTTAAGTGAAGACCTGGTGGAAAACTTGGCTGTTAGTTGGAGAGTGTGTATAATGTGTTTTAGAGTGCGAGGGTGCTTTAAGCCTTTTGTGGTGTTCGCCAGGGCAATGTGTTGGGACAGCACATTATTCAGAGGATGGGAAAAATAAGGCTACACAGCTATATTTTCAACCTCAGATTGCTACTTGATCAGGTCTTTACTCAATTATCCCCCCTCTCAGGTTGTGGCCATTTATAAATACATTTGATCAATTCAATCAAAAAATACAGGGCTGTACTGTTCACCACTCCAGCGCTCAAATTGAAAGTCCCTTAACTATCTCATCATCCAGTAGGGTTGAAAAAAAGCAAATGGGACTTTTGTTGTGGTGTCTTATCCTCTCTTTCCTAATCAAAGGTTCATGACCACATCGCCTCACATTGAGTTTGTGAGAAATCCCTGGAAGGGGACAACAACTGGAAAAAAGGAAGCCTCTTGTGTGGTGAAGGATACGCTAACAAACATGGATTTAATTTGAAACCGGTCTTGAGGAGAGGAGAAGGAACGTGATTTGGGAGGCTGGGTGGGACGGGTGGGATGCCAGTGTGGGCGTTAGCGAGAGTGGAAAGGGGTTAGGGAAGGGTGGACGTTCCAAGGCCAGAGTACTACTGTACAGCTGCGGTGAGTTCTGACTCTGGTCTATTGTGATGCTGGTTGCAGCGACCCCACATAGACACATGGCTCCCATTATTGCCTTGTCGAGTCAGGATTACGAGTATGGTCTCGAGCTCGCTCCAGTGAAAGAGGTCTGAGCCCATGCCAAGCAGCAGCCAGTGCCAATGACTCCATGAGCGTGTGTCTGTGTGTCTCCGTATGAGCGCATACATGTTCACTCCCTTTCACTTGAATCATTGCCGTAGCCAGTGATCCATAGATAACCAAGGTCCAAAACCAAACACACAAAGTCAAGCATAAAGGGACAGCTGACCTTAATGTGAGTGACAGGACTCGATGCTCTCTTCTTACTCTTCAAGGCAGAGGGCGAGAGGGGGCCTGAGGAGTTTTGAGGCTGCGGCAGGGAGGCCATTTTGGCTCCGGGAGAGATCTGCATGCTGGCCAGCTGGGCAGCGTACAGCTGCTACAAAGGGAGGAAATAGAGAAACCGACAAGTTATTAACATCAGCAGCCAGCCGCTAGTCGGACACTTACTTCCCGCCTCCTCTCTTTTTATGACTCAGTGCATCTTTTTCTTATCCCTGCTTGGCAAAGCTCCTGTCTACAATGTGATGTGTGTGTCAGAGCCAACCACACACACACACACACACACACACACACACACACACACACACACACACACACACACACACACACACACACACACACACACACACACACACACACACACACACACACACACAATTCTGAGAGAAAACACAGAGCACTTGTATTTAGTTGATCGGGTTGAAGCTAGAATGAAAAAGATAACTGTGAACATTGTTGGAAGAATATGTTTGTTTACCAAGGTTGGGTTCCAGAGAAAGCACATTTAACTCAAATCATCGACAGTGTATCTACGATGCCAATTCATTCAACTGATGCTTGGAACAGAGGGGCGTATTGATTCATATCAACGCTTGGATCCAGTTTGAGGTTTTGAGTGTTCCTCAAAACTTCAAGTCAGAGAAATGCTGAAAAGTTAAATGACAGAGTACACATATATATATATTTCTTACTCTTCACAGAATAACTCTTGAGAATCAACCTCAATTCTGTCCAAGACACTTGGTAAATATATTTTTTTTTAAACAATCTAGCAAAGAGAAACAGAGTCTCTGTCTGAGGTCCAGCAGTCTGAATCAAAGCTCTGACCACTGCCTGAAACCGCTGTCAACCTCCGTCTGAGGACTTGACAACATATCAAAGCCCCAATCCTGCAGGAAAACCACCCAGAAATGGCTTGTGTTCAGTAAAACTTGGCCAGCCTCACTCTCCTCCCTACCTCCTCCTCTCCTCTAATCTCTCCCTTTCACCACTCTTCTTTAATTTTATGTTCTCTCTCCTTCTCTCTTGTATCTTCTCTTCTCCTCTCCCCCCTCCCTCCCTCCCCCCCCCACCCCCACTCTTCGCTCCCCCCACCCCTCTCCTTCCTCTCTCCCCAGTCTCTCATGGCCCCAGTGTTGTGAGATCTAATTTCACTTCAGTATAAACTGCTAGGCCTCCTGGGAGCTCTGAGGTCCGGGAGGAGGGCGGCAGACACACGAGACCCACCGCAGCGGAGCGGAGGACCGCCGCGCCGTCTTATTCTGGGGTTCAGGCAGTGAGTTGGACGGCCCTCTCCCAAGCCGATATTAAACACAAACAGAAGGTGCCCTCGCCGCAATGAAACAAAGCCCTGATGTCACACCGCTTATTTTCCTTGGAGTGTACGAGGAGCGCCCGGGCCTCTGGCGATATGAGATCTGCGCAAGAATGTGCTTTGAATGACTGGTGGGGCCTCACACGTCAATCATTAGTGGCCGCAAGCGTTACTCGCCGCGGTGCATGGCTGCTGTTCATACTACTGGGGAGGAGAGGAGAGCTGGGATTGAGGTATCGACGCGGAATGTCTCGGAGGCCCATTGCACATGCACAAACACACACACTGTTTCGCTCTCTACTGAGCACGAATTATGTATGGGAATGAGTAAGACAGTTAGACACCGGAAGTTTGAGTTATGGGCCTCTATACCCAAGTACACTCACACCCACACAAACTAAAACAGGAATGCCCCGCCCCTTTAAATATGGCTGCCAAAATAACATCAGACAAGAGCTTCACACCTACAGTGTATTCGGAAAGTATTCAGACCCCTTCCCTTTCTCCACATTTTGTTACGTTACAGCCTCATTCGAAAATGAATCAAAAATCAATAAATACATTTACACACAATACCCCAAAACGACAAAGCGAAAACAGTTCAGACCCTTTGCTATGAGACTCAAAACTGAGCTCAGGTGCATCCTGTTTCCATTGATCATCCTTGAGATGTTTCTATAACTTGATTGCAGTCCGCCTGTCTATATAAAGGTCCCACAGTTGACAGTGCATGTGAGAGCAAATACCAAGCCATGAGGTCGAAGGAATTGTCCGTAGAGCTCCGAGACAGGATTGTGTTGAAGCACAGATCTGGGGAAGGCTACCAAAACATTTCTGAAGCATTGAAGGTCCCCAAGAACACAGTGGCCTCCATCATTCTTAAATGAAAGAAGTTTGGAACCTCCAAGACTAGAGCTGGCCTAGAGCTGGCCGCCAAGCCAAACTGAGCAAACGGGGGAGAAAGGCCTTGTTCAGGGAAGTGACCAAGAACCCGATGGTCACTCTGACAGTGCTCCACAGTTCCTCTGTGGAGATGGGAAAACCTTCGTGAAGGAAACCATCTCTGCAGCACTCCACCAATCAGGCCTTTATGGTAAAGTGGCCAGACGGAAGCCACTCCTCAGTAAAAGCCACATGACAGCCCGCTTGGAGTTTGCCAAAAGGCACCTAAAGACTCTCAGACCATGAGAAACAAGATTCTCTGGTCTGATGAAACCAAGTTTTTGGCCTGAATGTCAAGCGTCACTTCTGGAGGAAACCTGGCACCATGTCTATGATGAAGCATGGTGGTGGCAGCATCATGCTGTGGGGATGTTTTTCAGCGGCAGGGCCAGGGAGACTAGTCAGGATCGAGGGAAAGATAAACAGAGCAAAGTACAGAGAGATCCTTTTATGAAAACTTGCTCCAGAGCGCTCAAGACCTTAGACTGGGCGAATGTTCACCTTCCAGCAGGACAACGACCTTAAGCACACAGCCAAGACAACGCAGGAGTGGCTTTGGGACAAGTCTCTGAATGTCCTTGAGTGGCCCAGCCAGAGCCCTGATTTGAACCTGATCGAACATCTCTGGAGAGGCCTGAAAATAGCTGTGCAGCGACGCTCCCCACCCAACCTGACAGAGCTTGAGAGGCTCTGTAGAGAAGAATGGGATAAATTCCCCAAATACAGGTGTGTCAAGCTAGTAGCGTCATACCCAAGAAGACTCGAGGCTGTAATCGCTGCAAAAGGTGTTTCAACAAAGTACTGAGTAAAGGGTCTGAATAGTTTGACATTTTTATACATTTGTATTTTTTCTAAAAACCTGTTTTTTCTTTCATTACGGAGTATTGTGTGTAGATTGAAGAGAAGAACAAGGCTGTAACACAACAACATTTGGAAAAAGTCAAGGGGTCTGAATACTTTACAAATGCACTGTAGATCTGACAAACACGGCCGTAGTTGACTGTAATTGGGGAGTCAAACGGTGCAGATTTCCACAGTCATTCTTAGCCACATTGAGTCTTGTAAATGTACAATTTGACTATTGTTTACCTGACATCGACCCTATCCTTGCCAATTGACAAAATGCCGTTTAAGGAACTGTCTAACAAACAAAAGCGTAAAAAACATGCCTTTTTCTCCCTTTTCCCGGGAGAAAAAACACTGTGGGATCGATGGCCGGGCTAAAAGCCAATGTGCAACGTAAACAACGCCAATCGGACCTCTCGCTTTTCAGTAAACCCTGAGGAAAGACAATGCAGTGACTTTCTAAATTACAAATTGACAAACAGTCTTCAAAAAGACCCCTCGCTGCCTGATTATTGGACGGGAGCTCTGGCAGTTTGTGCTAATTTGACTGAAACTAAACGATGAGTGTCATTTTCCTCCATCAATGCTGGTTTTGATAGCCAGGTTTGTGAAATAATACGCAAGAGAAAGCATGTTATTGTGCTTTATAGATTTGAATCTGAGGGCTGATCTAGGATCGTTTGTTCCTTTTAGATAATAATGAATAAGACTACATGGATCCTAGATCTGCCCCTAGGGGGAGTGGGAGAATCCCCTTAGCTAGCTAGGTTTCTATTGATCAGGAAAACAAATGGGGTTTTGTCTTTTTCAGCAGGTTAGCAAGGAGAGAAGGGGGGAAATGGACTGCCTGTCTGCCTGACACTAACTAAGGAAAGGCTAAATGAAACACTTCCTGGTGTGTGTGTGTGTGTGTGTGTGTGTGTGTGTGTGTGTGTGTGTGTGTGTGTGTGTGTGTGTGTGTGTGTGTGTGTGTGTGTGTGTGCGTGCGTGCGTGCGTGCGTGCGTGCGTGCGTGTGTGTGTGTGTGTGTGTGTGTGTGTGTATGCGTGTGTAAACGCAAGTGTAAACATTCACATTAAACTTGTCATATATATATTGCACACATATGGTATGCTCTCTCATACTGTACATTCAAAGCTGAGCCTCATTGAGAACACATCACCACTTCTCAAGCTGGGCCAATGCCCCGAAACATTTAGACTTGACTCTCCTATAAACTCTCCTATGTCCTGCCATGAAGGAAATCACATGCAGTGGGACACAAAGATCTGCAAACACGACGTCTCGTGACGACAACAGGAACGTCTGCAAAGCAACTCCATCGCACTCGCATTATTCTTTGATTGAACAAGACTGCAGACGCGAGACACCAGCTGCAGACGCGAGACACCAGCCGTAAGGACTGGAAACAATTGTATGACGAAGCTCCCACGGTGGCAAGGGGACATTTAGGCTTGCATTCCAAATGGCACTCTATTCCATATATAGTGCACTCCTTTCGACGTGAACCCTATGGGTCCTGGTCAAAAGTAGTGCACTATATATATATTTTATTTTTTTCTAAAGGGTGCCACTTGGGTTGCATACCCCTGGCTACTAAAACAGGAAATACGATGAGTGAATTAGCTGTATTCTAGTTCCCTTCATATGACTTTACCATAAGCGCAACTTATTGTTGACGTAAAATCAATAAAGGGTGTGGAATGCAAGAGACGTGGAGATCAGATCTTGTCTTCCATCTTTAAAGAGTTTTAAATAGAAGCATAACTTTATAGGTGTGTAGTGGATTTGGTATTCCTCTTTCTTTCTTTCTTTCTTTCTGTCTTTCTTTCTTCTGACCAATCACATCAGATCTTTTCAACAGCAGATCTTTTTCAGAGCTGATTTGATTGGTCAAAAGAGCAATTAGCGGAAAATTGGGCTGACTTTCTTTCTTTCTTTCACTCCAGCTGATGTATGCTTACATTTGTCCCCGATACATACATTAGACAATGACACTGACACACGTTCATCCGCAGCTCTTTGACTCTCGAACACTACAATAAGAGTAAAAACACACTATTTTTCTCAACGTTGTAGAAACTGTTTCGTACTGCTATGACAAATGGAGCTGTTGAGGCCTGTTACCTATTGTCTGTGTGTCTCTCTGTATCTCGCTTGTGTCGTTTTTTCATCTCACAGTGTCTATCTTTCATTTGACGAGGTGTCAATTTGTCTCTCTGGCTGCGTTTACACAGTTAGCCGAATTCTGATATTTTTCCCCCACTAATTGCTCTTTTGACCAATCAAATCAGCTCTGAAAAAGATCTGATGTGAACAGATCTGATGTGATTGCTCAAAAGACCAATTAGTGTGGGGGGGAGGGAGATCCGAATTGGTCTGCCACAACCTTTGTGTCTCTGTGTCTCAAAGTGTCTCGCTGTGTCCCACTGCGTCACACGATGTCTCTTTTTTTGCCGGCTATGTCTCGCTGTCATCTCACTGTGTCCTCGCCGTGATTCGAAGGAAGACTGTCCTGTTCCCTTGTCTTCTTGTGTAGCCATGTTCTATGATAGCTGTTATCTATACGTGCCAATTGCAAACCACAGGTGTCAAGCATCCAGAAAAAAAGATGACGAATTGCCTAGGCCAGGTGCTGTGCTGGTGGGTTGGAACTTGGAATACCAAAGTGATTTATCACATTGGCCTTTGTTTGACTCTCCCCGACATGTTTCAGAGATTAATAGCGTGAGTCTATAGGATTTGGTAAACATGGGAGTCTATAGGGGGTTGATTAGTTAGCATTGTCGCTAATGGCCGAGTTAGTTTGCTAGGGTTCGATTGTTTCACAAACTGATAATAACATTGGCTTATTGGGATCTACCCTCTCGAAGTAATTCACTCCGCGGGGGAAAAAATAAAATAAATAAAATACATTTACAACTTTTGCACCTGGTGCAGATATTTGGTAGGCCTAAATCTGGCACTTTAAATACGTGTTAGCATATCAGCATCTTTCTTTTGTGGAGCAGCACATGGGGGTGTAGGGTGAAGTTGCCCCTAGATGCTGATCTCGGGTCAGTTTTGCACCCCCCCCCCCACTAATGGTTAAGGAAGCTGGTCCTAGATCCTACGGGAAACGTTTCACTGCAGGAACAGCACATGGGCCTACCTGATGGAGTGGGCTCAGTCCTGAAGCGGCTGCAGCTGCCATTGTGGATGGAATGAACTGCATGGGGTAGTTATCACCTGTCAGGAGGGGAGAGACAACACAACACACAGCATGGGATGAGACAAGGGAGTTTACCACACCGAGAGAAAGCCTGCACCCCTACCCACTCCAGACCTATTTGCTCACTCTGGGTCTCTCTCTCTTTTGTTTGTTTGTTTGACTCATTCCTGTAGGTGGCTTCCCTAAATGTCTAGTTACTCCACAACAAAAAAATACAATTAAAATACTGTCACAAAAAAAAGTACTTTATTACTGAATTTTATCATTTTTTATTCCATCTCCTCTCTCAAAGATGTCTTATGTTCTTGCGCTAGGTTTTACAAGAGTACTCTAAAAACGCTAGAATGTATTATTTTGAGCCCCATAAAGTATTCCAGCCCACGGGTGGTTTTATTTGGCCCCCATATTTGCTGTAAAAACAATTGGAAATCATCTCCAAGTGATTAACATTTAGGAAATGTGTTCCCAAGTATTCCCACGCATAATAGAGAGACACGTGATCGTCTACATAAGCAAGGTTCGAAATTATCATGTTTCGTCAAATATCTATTTGTGTATCTTGCAGTCAATTTGCAGTCTACTCATTATTTGCAATTACGCCCCCCCTCGTCGATGATCTCTGATCTATTCATTAACATGTTGATGAGTAACATCTGTACAGGTGTCGTATCTTCATTTGATCACTCTGTTGTCGCAGAGAATCTTCCCGGGGGGGGAATTCAAAAGAACCTCGTGACTTCACGGAAAATCCGTAGTTCTATTTCTTTCGCTAGATCTCACAGCTAAACTACAGCCTACAAGAGCCTCAAACTCATTTCCTGTTAGAAATTAGCACTTTGATTGAAGATAATCATATCCTCCTGCTGATGGGACTATTTTACTCCTGTGACGTAACTGGTCAAATTAAGGACCCCACATCTGTATGCGTGTGCAGTGTCTAGAACTGCGTCCCAAAATAGCACCCTAATTGCCTACATAGTGCACTAGAAGTCTTAAGGTAACGTAACGCATTATATAGGGAATAGGGTGCCCATTCGGGACAAATCCTGGGACTTGGAATGTGTGAAAGAATGGAATGTGGAAAAGGAAGAGTAGAAAATGGAAAGCAGGTGGTGACTAGAATACTGCCTTGGGAATACCATGTACTCCAGGGAGAAGGAGTCTGTGGTGGGTGTGTGCGTGTGCGTGTGTGTGCACGCGTGTGTGTGTGTGAAAATTTATGCCACACATGTGTTGTGCAACTGACATGCTTTCAGCGCATCATGACCAGCAACATTCCACTGTTCACTATAGCCAATCTATTGCTCCTTAAATGACCAACCAGGAAGTGAACAGGAAGTGAGCCTTGTCTCACACAGGTTTCTGCTGATCTCAAGGGCAACAGAAGTACAAGCAAGATACGGAGAAAGAGTGTGAAATACTGCAGGAGGATGAGAGAGAGAGACAGAGAGACAAAGAGACAGAGAGATAGAGACAGAGATAGAGAGATAGAGACAGAGATAGAGAGATAGAGACAGAGAGATAGAGACAGAGAGAGAAAGAGCGATAGACAGACAGAGAGAGCGAGAGAGAGACAGAGAGAGAGACAGAGCGAGAGAGAGAGAGAGAGAGAGAGAGAGAGAGAGAGAGAAAAAAAAAAAACCTAGATCTTAGACAGAGAACCTGTCTTAGACAGAGAACTCAGTAAATCTCAGTAAGACCAAATTAATGGTGTTCCAAAAAAGGTCCAGTCGCCAGGACCACAAATACAAATTCCATCTAGACACTGTTGCCCTAGAGCACGCAAAAAACTATACATACCTTGCCCTGAACATCAGCGCCACAGGTAACTTACACAAAGCTGTGAACGAACTGAGAGACAAGGTAAGAAGGGCATTCTATGCCATCAAAAGGAACATACATTTCAACATACCAATAAGGATCTGGCTAAAAATATTTGTATCAGTCATAGAGCCCATTGCCCTTTACGGTTGTGAGGTCTGGGGTCCGCTCACCAACCAAGACTTCACAAAATGGGACAAACACCAAATTGAGACTCTGCATACAGAATTTTGCAAAAATATCCTCCGTGTACAACGTAAAACACTAAATAATGCACGCAGAGCAGAATTAGGCCGATACCCACTAATTATCAAAATCCAGAAAAGAGCTGTTAAATTCTACAACCACCTAAAAGGAAGCGATTCCCAAACCTTCCAAAACAAAGCCATCACCTACAGAGAGATGAACCTGGAGAAGAGTCCCCTAAGCAAGCTGGTCCTGGGGCTCTGTTCACAAACACAAACACACCCCACAGAGCCCCAGGACAGCAGCACAATTAGACCCAACCAAATCATGAGAAAACAAAAAGATAATTACTTGACACATTGGAAAGAATTAACAAAAAAACAGCGCAAACTGGAATGATATTTGGCCCTAAACAGAGAGTACACAGTGGCAAAATACCAGACCACTGTGACTGACCCAAACTTAAAGGAAAGCTTTGACTATGTACAGACTTAATGAGCATAGCCTTGCTATTGAGAAAGGCCGCCGTAGACAGACCTGGCTCTCAAGAGAAGACAGGCTATGTGCACACTGCCCACAAAATGAGGTGGAAACTGAGCTGCACTTCCTAACCTCCTGTCCAACGTATGACCATATTAGAGATACATATTTCCCTCAGATTACACAGATCCACAAAGAATTCGAAAACAAATCCAATTTTGATAAACTCCCATATCTACTGGGGGAAATTCCACAGTGTGCCATCACAGCAGCAAGATTTGTGACCTGTTGCCACAAGAAAAGGGCAACCAGTGAAAAACAAACACCATTGTAAATACAACCCATATTTATGCTTATTTATTTTCCCTTGTGTTCTTTAACCATTTGTACATTGTTACAACATTGTATATATATGTATAATATGACATTTGTAATGTCTTTATTGTTTTGACATTTCTGTATGTGTAATGTTTACTGTTCATTTTTATTGTTTATTTCACTTTTGTATATTATCTACCTCACTTGCTTTGGCAATGTTAACACATGTTTCCAATGCCAATAAAGCCCCTTGAATTTAATTGAGAGAGAGACAGAGAGAGGGAGAGAGAGAGAGATAGAGACAGAGACAGAGACAGAGAGAGAGAGAGAGAGAGAGAGAGAGAGAGAGAGAGAGACTAAGGGCCACATCTTAACTTGAAACAAACACATAGAACGGACATATTTCATTCGTGTGTGTGTCTGTGTGTGTGTGTGTGTGTGTGTGTGTGTGTGTGTGTGTGTGTGTGTGTGTGTGTGTGTGTGTGTGTGTGTGTGTGTGTGTGTGTGTGTGTGTGTGTGTGTGTGTGTGTGTGTGTGTGTGTCTGCGTGTGTGTACCTGGCTTGTAGGACATGTTCGGTGGGAAGAGGAAGCCCTGCTGTGCGGCAGCGGCCGCCATAGAGCGCTGGTCGTGAGGAAACACTGGGATCATCAGAGGTGGCATGTGACCCTGCACCTGAGAGAGTGAGAGAGAGAGTTTAATAGTTTTGTTCTACTAATGACTATTCTGATTAATATGTCTATATGTCTTCTCTTCTTCTTCTGTTTCTGATTCTAATAAATGTTTCTTAGTGTGTTTATGTTTCCAATGTTGAATTGTTCATAATAATACTTTTTTTATTATGCCAATAAAGCAATGAAATGTTATTGAGAGACAGAGAGGAGGGAGAGACAGATGGGGAGTGAGAAAGACAGTGAGGAGGGAGAGAGACAGAGAGGAGGGAGAGAGACAGAGAGGAGGGAGAGACAGATGGGGAGTGAGAAAGACAGTGAGGAGGGAGAGAGACAGAGAGGAGGGAGAGAGATAGAGAGGAGGGAGGGAAACAGAAAGGAGGGAGAGAGATAGAGGAGGGAGAGAGATAGAGAGGAGGGAGAGAGACAGAGAGGAGGGAGAGAAACAGAAAGGAGGGAGAGAGACAGAGAGGAGGGAGAGAAACAGAAAGGAGGGAGAGAGATAGAGAGGAGGGAGAGAAACAGAAAGGAGGGAGAGACAGATGGGGAGTGAGAAAGACAGTGAGGAGGGAGAGAGACAGAGAGGAGGGAGAGAGACAGAGAGGAGGGAGAGAAACAGAAAGGAGGGAGAGAGACAGAGAGGAGGGAGAGAAACAGAAAGGAGGGAGAGAGCTAGAGAGGAGGGAGGGAAACAGAAAGGAGGGAGAGAGATAGAGAGGAGGGAGAGAGATAGAGAGGAGGGAGAGAGCTAGAGAGGAGGGAGAGAAACAGAAAGGAGGGAGAGAGATAGAGAGGAGGGAGAGAGAGACAGAGAGGGGGTGACAGACAGGGAGGAGGGAGAGAGACAGAGAGGAGGGAGAAAAACAGATAGGAGGGAGAGAGACAGAGAGGAGGGAGAGAAACAGAAAGGAGGGCGAGAGACAGAAAGAGAGACAGAGAGGAGGGAGAGAGACAGAGAGGAGGGAGAGAGACAGAGAGGAGGGAGAGACAGAGGAGGGAGAGAAACAGAAAGGAGGGAGAGAGATAGAGAGGAGGGAGAGAGACAGAGAGGGGGGAGAGAGACAGGGAGGAGGGCAAGAGACAGAGAAGGGAGAGAGACAGAGAGGAGGGAGAGAGACAGAGAGTGGGGATAGAGACAGAGAGGAGGGAGAGAGACAGAGGGGGGAGAGAGACAGGGAGGAGGGCCGAGAGACAGAGGAGGGAGAGAGACAGAGAGTGGGGATAGAGACAGAGAGGAGGGAGAGAGACAGAGAGACAGAGAGGGGGATAGGGAGAAAGATAGAAGAGTATTTTGATTCTGCAGCACTATCATCACATCCAAAAAGCATATTGCCCACAATTCACATGCTCATATCTTCCAGAGGTATGAGAGTAGGCACTTACGCGCTCTCACACACACACACACACACACACACACACACACACACACACACACACACACACACACACACACACACACACACACACACACACACACACACACACACACACACACACACACACACACACACACACACAGAGTATAGTTCAAAGGGGGCCTGACACAGAGACCTTCACACAAACACAGGAGCAGAGGAGTGAAGGGTCAACTTGGGAGGAAGAAAAAAACAGCAGTTTCCCTGGGAAAGTCAACATAATGCTGTGTGTGTGTGTAGTTTATTTTATCTGACCCTGAAAGCTCTCAAAGTGGGGGTTTAAGTTAGCATCAAAGTAGTTAAAGTAATGAGGTTGGTATTGAATGGACGACTAGATCGTATCAAAGACAAGCCTGAGGGTTTTCTCTTTTGAGTAATCTATTAGTACTATATGTATGCACAGTTAATGAGCTCTCTCTCTCCCCCTCTCCCCCTCTCTCTCTCTCTCTCTCTCTCTCTCTCTCTCTCACCATCATCATCATCATAATCAGTGACACTCTCTGATTATCTGACCTTACTTATTTTATTTTTTAACCTGAAATTATCGCTGGAAAAGGAAAGTAACGTTGTGGTCCAGTCAGGCAGAAGTAGAAGTGGAGAAAATATAAGGGGAACATGTGTGGCTGATTTTGTTAAATGAGTGGCGTGTCTCTAGGGTGTGAACTCAAAGAGCATGGGTGAACAGGAGAGCAGACACAAACAACCCGGCCTTGACTGTGTCTGTGCAGCGTGTGTGTGCTTCTCTCAAAGACTGCGGAGCGCTTTTCTTGATTGCCATCTCTTGGAAGGCCCTATAAGGTTCCCTCTCACTGCACACACAGGAGGCCCAGACACAAAGACACACACACACACACACAGACGTCTTGTGACATCACCGAGACACCAGGGCGAGAATGACGGGAGGAAGAAAAACGAGTCTGCGTGTCCAAGTGGAGGGGGAAAGCGGGACTGAATGCTCCATTCATTGTGTTCCTCTGGGAATGCCTAGACTCCCCTCTACCAGTACAAACACAAAGCGCAGGCCTTCTTCTCGGGGGGAGAGAGGGATGAATGGACTGCCCTGCTCTCCCCGAGCCATAAGAAAAACATAGGGCCCCCTTCCCCAACTACCCACCAGACACACACACACAAACACACACATGTACGCACATGCATACATGGTATTAATGGTCCTACTGTGTAAAGGGTGGGGTGGGAGGCGGGGGCATTAACGTGTGTGTGTGTGTGTGTGTGTGTGTGTGTGTGTGTGTGTGTGTGTGTGTGTGTGTGTGTGTGTGTGTGTGTGTGTGTGTGTGTGTGTGTGTGTGTGTGTGTGTGTGTGTGTGTAAGGTTGGGGACTGAGAGAGTGTGAATGTGTATGTGAGAGAGGTGGGGGGGGAGTGAGAAACATGAAGAGAAAGAAAGAGGGAGTATGCATATGTGTCTGCGAGATAGATTCCTGTCCGTCTGCATTTTTGGGGGGTCTAGTTTAGGCTGGTAGGCAGAGTTACTGTTTGTATGCTTTACACCCACACATTCATATCAGCAGCTTTTAAGACATATTCTAAGTCAGTGTTTCCAGCTCCTGGTCCAGGGGGCCCAAAGAGACACACGTTTCTTTTCTTTCTTTTTCTTTTTTTAAACTCTAGCACTAACACACCTGATTTAAATCCTCGTCAAGCCTTTGATTACAGATTTCAATCAGGTGTGTTAGCACCCCTTCGGCTCCACGGGAACAGGATTGGGAAACACCGCTGTAAGTGCAGAGGTGGTTTCGATCTGAAATCACATTTATCCAACCCCAGAAATGGTGTTTCTTTCCGAAGGAACTCACCATTGTCTAATGTGGTGTATGTGCGCGTGTGTGTGTGTGCGTAACAAACGTGCGTTACTCATTTCCCGAACACGTGTAAATATCCTCTGTGCGCATTGCCAGCAACATTAGCTCCAGACAAATCCCTTACCAGCCAATCACCATGACGGCTCACACTTTAATTCCTGTCATTTTCCATAGCTGAATTTGTTTCGACATTACAGTTGGCCACTGGCTTTCTGAGCCATTGTGTCCCGTCCTGCTTGCTGAGGCTATTGAACAAGACATTTTTTATACCTAATTGTTAAAGAGCGACGGCATTAGCTACTGGGCAGAAGGGACAAGGTCAGGTTTAAGGGAGAAAAGAGAACGAGGAAGTAAAATAGAACATTTTTTGAAAAAGGTAACGAAAGAAAACCTTTGAAAAGCGACGTGACGCGCGACGCGCGAGAGGAGAAGGCGTGGAAGTAAAAAAAAAAGGGTGGAAAATGCCTTGATAAGGAATCTAAAAAAAAGAAACCCTTGGGAAAACAGTAACGTGGAGAAGAGGATCAAATGAGCGGAGGTGAGCGGAGGTGAGCGGAGGTGAGGAGCGCTCAAAGGCAAGGAGCAAGATGCATTTCCTCCTCGAGGAGGTGAAGAACGAGAGAGGGATGAGGAGAGATGAGGAGAAAAAAAATATATATATATATTTAAAGTGATGGGAGAAAAATTAAAGCAAGAGGAGATGATTGAAGAACTGAGGGGGACAGAATGAAGTGTGGGTTTGCAGTCATTAATTAGGCCCGTTAGCTTTTGCCCGGGCTCTGTAGTCTGGGCCTGCCTCTGTGGCCCTGCGGAAACCAAGATAATATGAGACACATTAAGGGCTCACTTAACAAAGACACATGCCTGTCAACCACCGTGACGAACAAAGGAAGGGGCACCCTCACTCACCCAGAGTGTACGTGTGTGTGTGTGTGTGTGCGTGTGTGCGTGTGTGTGTGTGTGTGTGTGTGTGTGTGTGTGTGTGTGTGTGTGTGTGTGTGTGTGTGTGTGCGTGTGTGTGTGTGTGTGTGTGTGTGTGCGTGTGCGCATGTGTAACCAAATATTTCACCATGAGGCTGTCGGAAGCTTTCCGTTAACCCTTGGAAGTTCCCTGCTGCTTCTACAGGCCATTTAAAAACCACATGACAGGAAACCAGTGTCACTTTGAACTGGGCTCTCCCTCACCGTAAAGCGCAAGACTGGTAAAAAAACAAACAACATTACAACCAAAGAAAGGAAAAAAACTTTGACATAAGCGGTTGTACTTTTGGATTCGCAAAATGGGAAATATTGGGTCATTTCCATTCCTCCAAAATGCTAGGGATTTAGGACTTGGGCAATTGAATTTACTCCAACCTGGGAAGTACAGGTGTGAACCCGGGGAACATCGTTTAACACACGGGATCATGCTGATCTCGTCAAAATGCAGTGAAACGCTGTCCACCCCAGAAGTATAGTGTGGGGCCTCCGCGTCCCAAATGGCACCTTGTTCCCTAGGCAGTGCACTATATATAGGGAAGAGGGTGCCATTTGGGATGCAGGCCGGGGAATGAACCCCAAACAGTAGCCCTTGGTCAGTCCCTTCAGAGCATTGGTCCCCAGTAGCCTGGAAGGAGAAGCAGGCCTGGAGTCGATCAGTAGAAGCAGACGGACTGTTCTTGTGGTGCCGGGCTGCGTGTATGTTTAAGGCCAAAACACTTTCAACACTGCATAAACAGCCAGGACCCCAGCGGCCAGGCTCTAAAGTGAATCCATATTTCAAGGCATTGTGTTCTACAGCTGGAGTTAAGATTATAATACATATATAGGCTACTTCGAGAATAGAATAGGAGTAATCCCACTCATTAGAATAATGTTCTTTCTAATAATGACACATTTTATACAGTGATTTCCATGGACCCTAATAAGCTTTTATTTCCTAACTAAGCATCGGCCGCTGCTTGTATGAAATGCATTGCGTTAGAAGTCAATGAACGCAATTTCCCTATAGTCGTTATCCCCTATTACACTCCACTAGAGTCACGACTGGTATAAACTGGTAGCAATAATAATAATCACAATGGATTATTCCTAATCACTGTTCAAGACACACAAGGGCATTCGTTGTACACAGCAACCAAAGCTTACTTATGTCACGCTCGTTATAAAGAGTGGACCAAGATGCAGAGTGGTATGGTTCCATCCTCTTTATTAGGTAGTGAAACTCAAAGAAAACAATAAATGCAAACCGAACCGTGAAGCTGCTATAGTGCTCACAGGCGACTATACATCGTCAAGATCCCACAAAGCACAAAGGGGAAATGGCTGCCTAAATATGATCCCCAATCAGAGACAATGATAAACAGCTGCCTCTGACTGGGAACCATACCAGGCCAACATAATTATAATTATCTAGATGACCCAGCCTAGTCACACCCCGACTTAACCAACATAGAGAATAAAAAGCTCTCTATGGTCAGGGCGTGACAACTTAGCTCTTTCGAAAGGACTTAGCATGTTTAAGGGTATTTACAATGCATTGACAGGCACTGTATGCCAGACATGGGTTCAAATACTATTTGAAATCATTTCAAATAATTGATCTGTGCTTCACTGAGCTTGCTTGTTGCAATGGAACCAATAGAAAAGTCTGAAGTGTAAAACCCCACCCACTTGACACTCCAGCCAGACTTAAAGCAAAGGCTCAAAGTGTTTGAAAGATTTCGAAACAGCATTTGAACCGTGGTCTGCCGATCATGTGTGCACTTCTTAACAGCAGCAGACATGCCAAAACGTTACTTCTCTCAACAACACCAAAACAAACTGTAACCTAAGGACACATTGAGGTCATGTGATCATAAAGACTAGTAGTTTTGCTGTCACACACAGACTCTCCCGAGAGCCGGTCCTAATGAACTCAGATCTGTGGTTTACTAAAAGCAGAGATTGGGGGGGGGCTTGTTAAAAGCAGAACACCTCCAGGGCTGCAGAGCACAAGGGGCCCTGGCTCACTGCCTTCCCCAGCCACGGCGTCTCTTTTCTGGGGTGTGTGAGAGGGAAGAAGCTCCCCTGTCTGGGTCAGTGTCTCTGCAGCCAGTCAGCGCCAGCGGTGAAGACGGGACAGTGGGAAAAGTTAGAGTCTGGTGAAGAGGGAATATGAGCGAGAACTCTGTCACGCGTTACGATAGAAGGAACGAGAATGAAGGAGAAAAGAGGTGGATATAGGTGAGAGTGAAAGAGGAGAGAGACATGGAGTGGGAGGGAGGGAGGGGGTAGCAAGTAGCTAGAGAAAAATAGATGACCAGTATGATTGAGCGAATTTAGAGGAATGAAAGTGTGGAGAAAGGAAGGAAAAAAAGATGTTGATAAACGGAAGAGGTAGCAGAGAGAAGCCGATAGTACGGTCTCCGGGGATAGTGTATTGATCTAGGCATGATCAATGACCCAGCAATTGATCCCATAAACAGGTCAATTACAGGGGCCATCGTGTGTGTGTGTGTGTGTGTGTGTGTATGTGCCCGAACACATTCGGGTGCGCGCACATGTGCGTGTGTATGTGTGTGCGTGCACGTGTGCATGCATACGTGTGTGTAAGTGTGTGTGTGTGTGTGTGTGTGCGTATGAACACATGACTAAGATGGAAGAGAAGGAGCGCGGCCACAGTAAGCAGTGGGCACTGACCTGTATCTGCTGCTGGAGAACGTTGATCTTATGCTGCTGCTGCAGGAGCTGCTGCTGCTGTGTCGTAATCTGGAGGGAGGCACAAATGAGACACGAGTGAGAAGAGGAGATATCGAGGTATTGACCAACGACAGAAGAGAGGGAATAACATCCTTTAAAAGCTCGGGTTTTGAGTTTGAACATGGCAATCTGGGGAGACAGAGCAGAGTGAGACAAGGACGAGACGACAATTAGAAAATAATGAGATGTCGACGATGCGCTGGAGTGGACAATACAGGGAAAATACAGAGTGACGAGGAAAAGGTGAGAGTTTTGAGTTTGAACATAGCAAGATTAGGCATACAAGACAGACAGAACAGAGTGAGGCAAGAACGAGACAAGAACAAGACATGAAAGAACAAAGTGAGACAAAAGGGATGAGATGACGGGAAAGAAGAGAATTTAAGCTTGAACATATCTTTATTTTTGACATTGGGTGACAGAAGATAGAGACGGGATACTTCAGTGAGAAACATGAGAAGCAACAGGAGGGAAAGGGCTGAGACTGGGTGAGTCCAAACATTTGACAAAGGTGGAAATATTGGGAGACAAGAGAGAACAGAGTGGGTTATATAACCCAAATCAACACTGGCAGTAGCACGTGCTCAAGCGACGCTATCAGTCAACAGTGAAGCAGTGAGATTGACATGTTTACGACCCTGACTGACACAAGCCTGCCTCCTCCTTGGCTACCTGTCGCCAGGGGCGGAGCCAAGGCAGTGACAGACAGTTGCAATTATCCAAAAGCGGAGTGTATATTCACTCAACGAGAATACAAAACAGCTGCCCCATTTTTGAAAAGTTATTTGATATATATTTGTATTTATATAATTACAGGCTGTCCATTATGGGACGTCGCTCATCCGAACATGTGTCAAGATTCATTTAGGCAAGGCTTCTCAGTGGCGTCAATATAGGTCATTACCCCGTCATGTCTGAACAGCTAAATAGCAGGCCAATTTAGAAATCTGTCTATTAATCACACTCACTTTTCTTTTGTGATGGAATGTTGTCTCATAATGGGGTGATGGGAATCAAGTACTTGTCCAAACATAATCTCTCTCTCTCTCTCTCTCCCTCTCTCTCTCTCTCCCTCCCTGCCTCCCTCCCTGCCTGACTCCTTCCCTCCCTCCCTGCCTCTCTCCCTTCCTCACTCCCTGCCTCTCTCTCTCCCACCCACCCACCCACCCTCCCTGCCTCTCTCTCTCCCTCCCTGCCCCTCCCTCCCTCCCTCACACCTGGTCCTGCTGCTGACGGGCCAGCTCCATTTGCTGCCTCTGCTTCTCCATCTGTGAGACGGCCATCTTCTTCTGCTCGTCGTGGGCCGCCAGGAGCTGCTCCCGCAGGCTGATGAGCTGGCCAATCATGGTCGAAAGCTGACGCTCCTTCTCCTCCAAACTCTCTGGGGTACCTGATGGAGAGCGAGAGTTGGGGGTTAGAAGGATGGAGGGAGAAGGAGAGGGGGGGGTGGAAATGTCGACGAAATCGCCGTCATATAAGTGAGATATAAATGTATACATGATCATCTTCAATTTGTTATATTCATTTCATCTACAAGGTCTTCCATCTCTGAATCGTGCCACTTGAGTGGCCCTGACCTCTGCTTCCTACAGTTGGTCTGCATCCCCATGCATTCATCACTGCTTTCACCAAGGTACTTGACTACAATGTATTTCCAAGTAAAGAGTAATACCTTTCCCTTTTGTCACACCCTAACCATAGAGAGCCCTTGGTTCTCTATGGTGTAGTAGGTCAGGGCGTGACTAGGGGGTGTTCTAGTACGTCTATTTCTGTGTTGGTGCTAATATGGTTCCCAATTAGAGACAGCTGTTTATCGTTGCCTCTGATTGGGGATCATATTTAGGTAGCCATTTCCCCACCTGTGTTTGTGGGATATTGTTTGTGTTTAGTTGCATGTATGCACGTCATGACTTCACGTTTTGGTTGTTTCACCGAGATTCAAAATACGTGGAACTATACTCATGCTGCGCCTTGGTCCGCTCATTTTCAATTATATATGTATGCTATTGAATTGCAGGCTAATATCAATAGCTTTATCAATAGCTTTATCCGTATGCATTAACTACAGTAATAGCGTATCTACAATAAGCCCAAGAGTGGAATATACTTGATGACTCTCTGTTCCATCTACTGTAACTTGATTTGGCCTGCGTCCCAAACTGCACCCTATTCCCTATGCAGTGCACTACTTTTGACCAGGGCCCATTTCTCTCTGGCTCTCTCACACTCCTCTCTTCCCTTGTTTGTATTCTCCCAAAATTAACACTATTTCCTTCTCCTCCTTCCATCCACTTTTCTTCCACCTTCCCTCCACTCTCCCCGCTCCCCCTTTTATCACTCTTATCCTTTCTTAATTCAAGGTGTTCGGTTTCCAATAATGTTATATTCTCATCAAAGCAAAAAAACACAAGTTAATGCATGTTTGCTCACTGCTCAGATATATTTTTTCCAACAGCTAGTGGAATGTAACCAACAGAAAGGCTAGCACTGGCAAGCAGAGAAGGCTAGTAGAAAAGACTAGCGGAACAGTCTGGCATTGTAGGCTAGCGCTGACGCTAAATGGCTAATTAGCCATGCTAGGTCTGATGCTAAATGGCTAGTTAGCCATACCAGCTCTGATGCTAAATATATCTTTTAAATATAATAAAACTTTATTTATCCCCTCAGGGGTAATTACAAAAGGCAAGTCAGTTCCAAGTAAATAAATTAGGACAAGGGCCAATCATATCAAACACAGACAGAAAATCTCTGATAATGATGTTACCACCAGGCTGCATAGAGATCAACCAAGGGGCTGCACATGTGACTAAGGCTTAATCCCAATACCCCTCCCTCCCGCCCTCATTTTTGAGTGTCCCTTGATGGGGGAGTGGCAGAGCAACTGGTGGAGAGCTAAATAAGGCCTAGGGAATGGGACATCACGACATCAAGACATCCCTCACGCATATCAGAAACTGCCAATGGATACCACCATTCATTGACCACGAGTTTTTCACAATGCCTGTACTAGCGACAGTATTAGCTTTCCATATATTTCTCATGCAACAAATATGCACTTACTACCATACGAGCAACAACTGAGAACAGCAGAACAACAATGTGCCCATACGCTGTAGACCACACTACCTACCATTAGAGCATTCTCATCTGTATTCTTTGTAGCTGTTTACATACCACCACAGTCAGAGGCTGACACTAAGACAGCATTGAATGAGCTGTATTGCGCCATAAGCAAACAAGAAAACACTCACCCAGAGGCGGCGCTCCTAGTAGCCGGGAACTTTAATGCAGGGAAAATTAAATCTGTTTTACCAAATTTCTATCAGCATGTTAAATGTGCAACCAGAGGAAAAAGAACTCTGGACCACCTATACTCCACACACAGAGATGCATACAAAGCTCTCCCTCACCCTCCATTTGGCTAATCTGACCATAATTCTATCCTCCTAATTCCTGTTTAGAAGCTAAAATTAAAGCAGGAAGCACCAGTGACTAGATCAATCAAAAAGTGTTCATAGGAAGCCAATACTAAGCTACAGGATTGTTTTGCTAGCACAGACTGGAATATGTTCCGGGATTCCTCTGATGGCATTGAGGAGTACAACACATCAGTCATTGACTTCATCAATAAGTGCATCGATGACATCGTCCCCACAGTGACCATACGTACATACCCCAACAAGAAACCATGGATTACAAGCAGCATCCACACTGAGCTAAAGGCTAGAGCTGCCGCTTTCAAGGAGCGGGACTCTAACCCGGACTCTATCCCGCTATGCCCTCCAACGAACCATCAAACAGGCAAAGCGTCAATACAGGACTAAGATCGAATCGTACTACACCGGCTCTGACACTGGTCAGATGTGGCAGGGCTTGCAAACCATTACAGACTACAAAGTGAAGCACAGCCGAGAGCTTCCCAGTGACACAAGCATACCAGATGAGCTAAACTACTGGAAGACTGTGTGATCACGCTCTCCACAGCTGATGTAAGCCCTTTAAACAGGTCAACATTCACAAGGCCGCAGGGCCAGACGGATTACCAGGACATGTACTCCAAGCATGCGCTGACCAACTGGCAAGTGTCTTCACTGACATCTTCAACCTCTCCCTGTCCGAGTCTGTAATACCAACATGTTTTAAGCAAACCACCATAGTCCCTGTGCCCAAGATCACTAAGGTAACCTGCCTAAACGTCTACCAACCCGTAGCACTCACATCTGTAGACATGAAGTGTTTTGAAAGGCTGGTTATGGCTCACATCAACACCATCATCGCAGAAACCCTAGACCCACTCCAATTTGCAAACCGGCCCAACCGATCCACAATCTCCATTGCACTCCACACTGCCTTTGCCCACCTGGACAAAATGAACACCTATATGAGAATGCTATTCATTGACTTCAGCTCAGCGTTCAACACCATAGTACCCTCAAAGCTCATCAATAAGCTAAGGACCCTGGGACTAAACACCTACCTCTGCAGCTGGATCCTGGACTTCCTGACGGGCCGTCCCCAGGTGGTAAGGGTAGGTAACAACACATCCGCCACGCTGATCCTCAACACAGGGGCCCCTCAGGGGTGCGTACTCAGTCTCCTTACTCCTTAAGTTGAATTGGAACACTACTCTGAATCTACGTGGCTCGTGGGATCTCGCAAAATGGAGAGGGATGGCTAAGGGGCGGAATTGGGATTGAGCCTTTAGCTTTCCAGTCAGCAGTCCCCGTTAGCAGTCCCCCCAAACTCTTGCATACATACACACACTCACATACACACATACACTACCGTTCAAAAGTTTTAGAACACTTACTCAATGAAGGGTTTTTCTTTATTTGTACTATTTTCTACATTGTAGAATAATAGTGAAGAAATAAAAACTATGAAATAACACATATGGAATCATGTAGTACCCAAAAAAGTGTTAAACATATAAAAAAATATTTAATATTTGTAGCCACCCTTTGCCTTGACAGTTTTGCACACTCTTGGCATTCTCTCAACCAGCTTCACGAGGTAGTCACCTGGAATGCATTTCAATTAACAGGTGTGCCTTCTTAAAAGTTCATTTGTGGAATTTCTTTCCTTCTTAATGCATTTGAGACAATCAGTTGTGTTGTGACAAGGTAAGGGTGATATACAGAAGATAACCCTATTTGGTAAAAGACCAAGTCCATATTATGGCAAGAACAGCTCACATAAGCAAAGAGAAATGACAGTCCATCATTACTTTAAGACATGAAGGTCAGTCAATATGGAACATTTCAAGAACTTTGAAAGATTCATCAAATGCAGTCGCAAAAACCATCAAGTGTTATGATGAAACTGGCTCTCATGAGGATCGCCACAGGAATGGAAGGCCCAGAATTACCTCTGCTGCAGAGGATAAGTTCATTACAGTTACCAGCCTCAGAAATTGCAGCCCAAAGAAATGCTTCACAGAGTTCAAGTAATAGACACATCTCAACATCAACTTTTCAGAGCAGACCGTGTGAATCAGGCCTTCATGGTCGATGCTGGTTGAGAGAATGCCAAGAGTGTGCCAAGCTGTCATCAAGGCAAAGAGTGGCTATTTGAAGAATCTCAAACCTAAAATATATTTAGATTTGTTTAACACTGTTTTGGACACTATGATTCCATATGTGTATTTTCGTAGTGTTGATGTCCTCACTATTATTCTACAATGTAGATAGAAATAGAAAAATCCTTGAATGAGTACATGTTCTAAAACTTTTGACCGGTAGTTTACACACACAATTGGTGTTGGACAATCAACCTACTCAATCACCCCCAACCTACACACACACACACACACACACACACACACACACACACACACACACACACACACACACACACACACACACACACACACACACACACACACACACACACACACACACACACACACACACACACACACACACACACACACACACACACACACACACACACACACACACACACACACACCAATATTGCTTCCCTCCCTCTCCTTGGCTCAACCAGGGACCCTCTGAACAACAGTCATCCAAGAAGATTCACTATCTATCACTCCACAACAGCTGCAGCCCTTACAGAGCAAGTGAAACAAATACTTCAAGGTCTCAGAGTGAGTGACTTCACCAATTGAAACACTACAAGTGTACACCTCTAACTGGCTAGCCATTTCACACCGGTCACACACAACCTTTGACCTCCTCCTTCTCTGCAGCAACCCCAGCAGCTGGGCAGAGCCCAACTGAGTAATCTGGGTTAACAGCATCAACGTAACGGTCTTCCTTCATTCTGTCCTTCTCCTTGCCCCGACCTGGGCTTGTCCCAGGGACCCTCTGAACTGTTTCCCATGAAGTATCGTTACCTATTACTCAGAACAAGGGAAGCAACAATTTCAAGGTTGTCGTCAATTGAAACACTACGAGTGCGCACCGCTAACTAGGTAGCCATTCCCAACACACACACACACACACACACACACACACACACACACACACACACACACACACACACACACACACACACACACACACACACACACACACACACACACACACACACACACACACACACACACACACACACACACATTCCCTAAAGTGCATATTTCAATGCCAGGTGCAGTCACAGGACAATAATAGACATGCATATACATATATACATACAGTATATGTATTTATCATGCCATGCGCAAATACACATGCTGGACATTCATCAAATATAGCTGACAATAATAATAATAATAATTTCAGCCTTTTCTGAAAACAACAAGAGAGCCTTGACCAATTTTGCATTAATACAAAAACGGAAAACCATGTAAACGTTAATCCACACACAAACAAAGACACACACCACACAGAAACACCACACACACGCACATACACACACACACGCACGCACACGCACGCACGCACGCACGCACGCACGCACACACACACACACACACACACACACACACACACACACACACACACACACACACACACACACAATGACGTACTTGTACTTTTATTTTTTACTATGGCTGGTTGTCCCACCTTCACAAACTTTAAGTTGCTGTGGATAAGAGTGTCTGCTAAATGACTCAAATGTAAATGTAATGATGATGAAATGAATATGTTCGTGGCGGGAGACCCCGTTCGTCTTGCCAAAAACATCATCATCATGTCAAAGGAACTCCTGTGTGTGTCAGCTTATTGCATTCCACGTTATGACTAACCTCCCTTCAGTAGCACACAACAAAAAGACCCAGACACCTGGCCCACGTACCATCGCGCCACACAAAAACTAACATGTTCGCCACATCTTGGATTCTATCCAAGATGGCATAGCAGTTCAGACGTCTTTTGTCCTTGTCTTGTCGTGTCCCGTATATATATATATATATATATTATTTACAACTTTTTTCACATACATTTTAATTTTCCATAAACTCATCTTCAAAACACTCTCCTGCAACCCGCCTCACCAATTTATATTTATAAAAAAGTATTATTTACCTCAAATCTGTAATCCTCCAAGAAGCTAGCCAGAAACTGGCTGTCATTTCCAAAGTGCCTCCAATACCCAACTCAACAAATTGGATGCAGTCTATCACAGTGCAATCCGTTTTGTCACCAAAGCTCCATATACTACCCACCATTGCGACCTGTACACTCTTGTTGGCTGGCCCTCGCTTCATACTCGTCGCCAAACCCACTGGCTCCATGTCATCTACAAGACCCTGCTAGGTAAAGTCCCCCCTTATCTCAGCTCGCTGGTCACCATAGCATCTCCCACCTGTAGCACACGCTCCAGCAGGTATATCTCTCTAGTCACCCCCAAAACCAATTCTTTCTTTGGCCGCCTCTCCTTCCAGTTCTCTGCTGCCAATGACTGGAACGAACTACAAAAATCTCTGAAACTGGAAACACATCTCCCTCACTAGCTTTAAGCACCAACTGTCAGAGCAGCTCACAGATTACTGCACCTGTACATAGCCCACCTATAATTTAGCCCAAACAACTACCTCTTTCCCTACTGTATTTAATTTATTTATTTATTTTGCTCCTTTGCACCCCATTATTTTTATTTCTACTTTGCACATTCTTCCATTGCAAATCTACCATTCCAGTGTTTTACTTGCTATATTGTATTTACTTTGCCACCATGGCCTTTTTTTGCCTTTACCTCCCTTATCTCACCTCATTTGCTCACATCGCATATAGACTTGTTTATACTGTATTATTGACTGTATGTTTGTTTTACTCCATGTGTAACTCTGTGTCGTTGTATGTGTCGAATTGCTTTGCTTTATCTTGTCCAGGTCGCAATTGTAAATGAGAACTTGTTCTCAACTTGCCTACCTGGTTAAATAAAGGTGAAATGAAAATAAAATAAAATAAAATAAATAAAATCTGTCACAACTAACACAATGTTTCAATTGGGAGCCGAGCTGAGGAACTCTAGCTCAGATGATATGCACCTTTTTCATATGAGCTCACCTCTTCAATACATGTAAGTCAATGAACTTCAACTGCACAGGTTCCTTCCCAGCCCCAAATGTTTATCAATAAAAAAACAAAACAGCACAGATTAAAAACCCAAGAGTGGTACAGTAGACTGAATTTAACAGACATACTATCACAGAATTTCTCAGGCTGACAGGAGGAAAAATCTGGGAAGATATTATCTGATTTGTCCATGAAATGTTTAAAAAAATAACCTAACCTAACCTAACCTACCAAACCAACCAAACCAACCAACCAACCAACCAATCTATCAATCAATCTATCTATCTATCTATCTATCTATCTATCTATCTATCTATCTATCTATCTATCTATCTATCTATCTATCTATCTATCTATCTATCTATCTATCTATCTATCTATCTATCTATCTATCTATCTATCTATCTATCTATCTATCTATCTATCTATCTATCTATCTATCTATCTCTCTCTCTCAGTGGTTAGGCCCCGTTCCATGTCAGCCATTAAGAAGTGAGTCGGCTGTTTGAAATTAATCACAGTGTTTTGGAGAGAGGACACAGCTGGTGGAACAGAGAGCGCTCTGTGTAGAGAGAGCGAGAGAGAGAGTGTGTGTGTGCGTGCATTTCTGTGTGTGTGTGTGCATGTGGAGAGTCCATATAGTCGCTTCCTGTGGGGTTGGGGGATAGACCGGCATTGCTTTCCGCAGGGTGCAGATAGAAATGTAGTGAATAGAGTTTACACGATTCCTTTTCTACATGTCAGAGAGGCATGTCTGTTCTACACTAACTATTTCTAGCTGAATGTTCCACAGCGTTGAGCCGTACTGAATGCAGCCCACATATTTGCACTGTGTGGGAAAATACCATAATGTTGCTCCCTCTGATGGGACCAGGGTTGTATTCATTAGGCACCAAATGGAATAATATTTACTGAATCATGGAGGGTCTACCTGATCTTGTCCAATAAGGAACACTAGTTTTCATTTTGCTACATTTTACACTAATGAATAGGACTCAGGTTTAAGGCTATATGGCCAGCAACGGCAAGCGGTACCAGAGCGCCAAGTCAAGGTCCAAAAGGCTTCTTAACAGCTTCTTCCCCCAAGCCATAAGACTTCTGAACAGCTCATCAAATGGCTATCCAGACTATTTGCATTGTCCCCCCCCCTATTTTATGCTGCTGCTACTCTCTGATTATTATCTATGCGTAGTCACTTTAACTCTACATACAGTACATGTACATATTACTTCAAATACCTCGACACATTGACTCTGTACCGGTACCCCCTTTATCTAGCCTCGCCACCGTTATTTTATTGCTGCTCTTTAACCATTTGTTATTTTTAACTTGTCTATTTTTTACTTAACACTTCTTTTTTTAAACTGCATTGTTGGTTAATGACTTGTAAAGTAAGCATTTCACTGTAAGGTTGCTGTTGTATTCGGCGTGTGTGACAAATAACATTTGATTTGCATGGGAGAGAGAGAAAGAGAGAGAGAGAAGAGAGAGAGAGAGAGAGAGAGAGAGAGAGATAAGAGGGAGAGAGAGTATACATGAGGAAAAAGGGAGAGAGAGAGACAGCTCCAGCTGCTTAAACATGAGAGTTGAAGTGAGGAGGCTAAATGTCAGTCCTGTTCCCACTCATGAGTGTTTCTGTGCATTTTTTTAACGCTTTCCACTGAGGAAATGCTTGCCATTTCTAAGGGGCCAATCTAAATGACGCTTTCAGAGTGCCGCTAAGAAGGAGCAGATTGATGAGGAATGAGAGGGCTGGACTCAGATAGCTCATCATGTGTGAGTCCTAAATGGCACCTTTACTGCATTCCCCACATAGTGCACAACTTTTGACCAGGACCCGTGCACTATGTAGGGAATAGAGTGCCATTTGGGACACATGGCCGTAATGTTAAAGCCAGGAGGGTTTCTCAAAAACAGCGCATATAAATGTCCAGAACGTGTTGTGTAGCATGTTTTTAGAGTTTTGTATGATTATTCAGCTGGATATCAGTTTTTTTCCTGTGGTTTATAATAATTTTATCAGATGTTATAAGTGTGTCTGGACAGAGCCTGCAGTCACTCAGACACTGAGGAGGCCCAGAATATGGTGAAATAAAAGGGAACTGTTTCAAATCAAAGTATCCAATATCCAATAGATGTAACCAGTATCCAATATAGATGGGTGTGTGTGTGTGTGTGTGTGTGTGTGTGTGTGTGTGTGTGTGTGTGTGTGTGTGTGTGTGTGTGTGTGTGTGTGTGTGTGTGTGTGTGTGTGTGTGTGTGTGTGTGTGTGTGTGTGTGTGTGTGTGTGTGTGTGTGTGTGTGTGTGTGTGTGTGTGTGTGTGTGTGTGTGTGTGTGTGTGTGTGTGTGTGTGTGTGTGTGTGTGTGTGATAATCAAGGCTATAAAACACTCTGTAAAACATATTGTCACCTCTGTAAGTCAGCTTTCATGCAATGCACAGCCTCACAGCCACTCCTATAAGCATGTATAGAATGGACTAGATGTTAACCTATATCCACACTAAAGCACTTTTTTGATTTATCCATCAACATGCTGTGGGTCTCAATACATAGACCCTGTGCCTCGCCAACTAAAGGACGATGATGCATTTTCTCTCTCTGTGTGTGTGCCTGTGTGCGTGTGTTTGTCGGGATCAATATATCTGTGTTGTATTTGAGGGTGTGTTTGTGAGAAAGAGAGAGAGAGAAAAAAGAGCATAATTGATATGGTATTCAAGTTTGCAACCCCTAAAGTAGATCCTGTCCACTTAAACGGGCCTGTGTGCAATTCTACGTATCGCTCCTCCACCACTGACATGCACGAGTGCACGAGTGCTTGGTTGACTATTATCCGAACAACGTTCTTTCATTCTTTGTTTGTTCATTTTGTTTCCCTGCATATTATGTCTATCTCTGATAAGCTACCCAGGAATGGAATAAAAATGCCCCATTAATATACTGTATGTAGATTTAGAAAAAAGGTTCATTAAATAACTTGCTAACATAAGATAACGTTCATATATTGGCCATCTCTGAGACTCACTTAGATCGTTAATTTGATGATAAAGCAGTAGCAATAGAAGGATATAACATCTACAGAAGAGACAGGAATGCCTATGGGGGAGGTGTTGCTGTATATATTCAGAGCCATATTCCTGTAAAGCTTAGAGATAATCGTATGTATAAAGCTGTTGAAGTGTTGTGTTTGCAGGTTCACCTGCTTCATCTACAAATCAGAAGGGCTAGACAATCTGGACCCTCTCTTTCTAAAATTATCAGCCGAAATTGTTGCAACCCCTATTACTTGCCTGTTCAACCTCTCTTTCGTATTGTCTGAGATCCCCAGAGATTGGAAAGCTGCCCCGGTCATCCCACTCTTTAAAGGGGGAGACACTCTAGACCTAAACTGCCTTTCTAGGGTCTTCGAAAGCCAAGTTAACAAACAGATCACCGACCATTTAGAATCCCACTGTACCTTCTCCGCTATGCAATCTGGTTTCCGAGCTGGTCATGGGTGCACCTCAGCCACGCTCAAGGTCCTAAACGATATCATAACCGCCATCGATAAAAGACAATACTGTGCAGCTGTATTCATAAACCTGGCCAAGGCTTTCGACTCTGTCAATCACACATTCTTATCGGCAGACTCATCAGCCTTGGCTTCTCAAATGCCTCGCCTGGTTCACCAACTACTTCTCAGACAGAGTTCAGTATGTCAAATCGGAGGGCATGTTGTCAAGGACCTCTAGCAGTCTCTATGGGGGTGCCACAGGGTTCAATTCTCGAGCCAACTCTTTTCTCTGTATACATCAATGATGTCGCTCTTGCTGGTGATTCTCTGATCCACCTCTACGCAGACGACACCATTCTGTATACTTCTGGCCCTTCTTTGGACACTGTGTTAACTAACCTCCAGATGAGCTTCAATGCCATACAACTCTCCTTCGGTGGCCTCCAACTGCTCTTAAATGCAAGTAAAACTAAATGCATGCTACTCAACCAATCGTTGCCCGCACCTGCCCACCTGTCCAACATCACTACTCTGGTTGGTTCTGACTTAGAATATGTGGACAACTATAAATGCCTAGGTGTCTGGTTAGACTCTAAACTCTCCTTCCAGACTCACATTAAGCATCTCCAATCCAAAATGAAATCTAGAATCGGCTTCCTATTTCGCAACAAAGCATCCTTCACTCATGCTACCAAACATACCCTCGTAAAACTGACTATCCTGCCGATCCTTGACTTTGGCGATGTCATTTACAAAATAACCTCCAACACTCTACTCAGCAAATTGGATGCAGTCTATCACAGTGCCATCCGTTTTGCCACCAAAGCCCCATATACTACCCACCACTGCGACCTGTGTCCTCTCGTTGGCTGGCCCTTGCTTCATATTCGTCGCCAAACCCACTGGCTCCAGGTCATCTATAAGTCTTTGCTAGGTAAAGCCCCGCCTTATCTCAGCTCACTGGTCACCATAGCAACACCCACCCGTAGCACGTGCTCCAGCAGGTATATTTCACTGGTCACCCCGAAAGACAATTCCTCCTTTGGCTGCCATTCCTTCCAGTTCTCTGCAGGCCAATGACTGGAACGAATTGCAAAAATCACTTTTAGCTGGAGACCCATACCTCCCTCACTAACTTTAAGCACCAGCTGCCAGAGCAGCTCACAGACCACTGCACCTGTGCATAGCCCATCTGTAAATAGCCCATCCAACTACCTCATCCCCATACTGTTACTTATTATTTTGCTCCTTTGCACCCCAGTATCCCTACTTGCACATTCATCTTCTGCACATCTATCACTCCAGTGTTTAATTGCTAAATTGTAATTATTTCGCCACTATGGCCTATTTATTGCATTACCTCCCTTATCTTAACTCATTTGCACGTGTAACTCTGTGTAACTCTAACTCCATGTGTAACTCTGTGTTGTTGTTTGTGTCGACACTGATTTGCTTTATCTTGGCCAGGTCGCAGTTGTAAATGAGAACTTGTTCTCAACTAGCCTACCTGGTTGTATAAAGGTGAAAAAAATAAAAATAATAATAAAAACATGTAAAGCCTCAACTATTGGAGTGCTGCTATAGGCCACCAAGTGCTAACATTCCTTAACTGGATAACATATTTGCAATGCTTGATAATGTGTGTGATGTTAACAGAGCAATCTATTTTCTGGGTGACCTGAATATAGACTGCCTTTCATCAAGCTGTCCGCTCAAGGGAAAGCTGTAAACTGTAACCAGTGCCTGCAATCTGGTTCAGATTATTAATCAACCTGCCAGGGTGATTACAAACAGTACAGGAACTATACTTTCACTTTATCATCCACGTGTATTGATCACATTTTTACCAATGCTGCAGAACTTTGCTCCAAAGCTGTATCCATATGCATTGGATGTACAGTCCATAATATAGTATCTAGAAAAGATAAAGTTACAAAGGCTCGGCCTACAATAAGAGATCATGCCAAAAATTTTGCACTGATTCCTATGTTGAAAATGTAAAGAAATATTTGTTGGTCTGATGTGTGTAATGAGGGGCATCCAGACGCTGCACTTAGTGTATTTATGAAATTGTTTCTTAATGTTATTAATAAGCATGCACCTATTAAGAAACTGACTGTTAGAACTGTAAAGGCCCCGTGGATTGATGAAGAATTGAAAAGTTGTATGGTTGAGAGGGACGAGGCAAAAGGAGTAGTGAAAAAGTCTGGCTGCACATCTGATTGGCAAACTTACTGTAAATTGATGTGACAAAAAATGTTTTTAAATTAATAAAAAATTGTATTATGAAACCAAGATACATTTTATAAAGTATGATGGAAAAAGTCTTTCGAATAGTTTAAATGAAATTATGGGCAGAAAGACTAAATCAACTCCATCTTTCATTGAATCAGATGGCTCATTTATCACAAAAACCTTTTGTTGACAATTACTTTAATTACTATTTCATTGGCAAAGTAGGCAAATTTAGGAAATAAATGCCAACAATAAACTGTGAGTCATCATATTCATGCATAAAATACCTAATAATGAATTTTGTAATTTAAGTGTCGGTGAGGTATTGACAATTTAGATAGCAAGCTACTGAGGATGGTAGCAGACTACATTGCCACTGCTATTTTTCATATCTTTAATCAATCTGGTAAAAAATGAGATTTTTTAAAAATCCTCAGACCTGGAGGGAAGCCAAAGTCATTCCGATACCCGAAAATGGTAAAGCATCCTATGATTCTAATGGCCGACCAATCAGCTTACTGCCGACTCTTAGCAAACTTTACATTTTTATTTGTTTGACCAGATACAATGCTATTTCTCTTTCAGCATGCTTATAGAGAAGGGAACATATGTACTTCACTGACACAAATTACTGATGATTGGTTGAAAGAAATGGGTAATAAGAAGATTGTGGGAGCTGTAAATGCAACCTTTGAAATTATTGACCATAACCTGTTATTGAAAATATTTATGTGTTATGGCTTTTCAACCTCTGCCATATTGTGGATTTAGACCTGTCTATCTAATAGAACACCGAGGATTTTTTCTTTAATGGAAGCTTCTCTAATGTTAAACATGTAGAGTGCTGTACCGCAGGGGCGCTCTCTTGGCCCGCTACTCTTTTCTATTTTAACTAATGACCAACCACTAGCATTAAAACAAAGCTTGTGCATGTTGATGATTCAACACTATACATTTCAGCAACCACAGTTAGTGAAATCTCTGCAACCCTAAACAAAGAATTGGAGTTAGTTTTAGAATGGGTGGTCAGTAATAAACTAATCCTGAACATCTCTAAAACAATTGAAATTGGTACAAATCGTTTCCTAAATTCTAGACCTCAGATGAATCTGATCATGCATAATGTGGCTGCTGAGCTGGTTGAGAAGCCTACATAACTTTGGATTGTAAACTGTCATGGTCGAAACATATTGATTCAATGATTGTAAAGATGGGGAGAGGTCTGTCCGTCATAAAGAGATGCTCTGCTTATTTGACACCACACTTCACAAAGCAAGTCCTGCAGTCTCTAGTTTTATCCCATCTTGATTATTGCCCAGTCATATCGGCAGGTGCTTCCATGTAGCCATGGCTCTATGTAATATTATGCGCCTAGTCTGTTCTTGACTTGGGGATTGTGAAGAGACCTTGGGTGGCATGTCTTGTAGGGTATGCATGGGTGTCCGAGCTGTGTGCTAGTAGTTTAAACAGACACCTCGGTGCATTCAGCACGTCTTACAAAATCAAGTAGTGATGAATTCAATCTCTTTTCCAATTTGAGCCATGAGAGGTTTACATACAAATTATTAATGTTGGCTGTCCTCGTACATTTAAGGGCCAGCCGTGCTGCCCTGTTCTAAACCAATTGTAATTTTCTGAGGTATCTCTTTGTGGCACATAACCACGAATTAACAGTAGTCCAGGTGCAACAAAACTAGAGCCTGTAGGACCTGCCTTGCTGATAGTGTTGTTAAAAAAGCAGAGGAGGCTTTATTATGGACAGACTTCTTCTCATCTTCACCACTGTTGTATCAACATGTTTTGACCATGACAGTTTACAAACCAGGGTTACTCCAAGCAGTTCCAGTCACCTTAACTTGCTCATTTCCACATTATTTATTACAAGATTCAGTTGAGGTTTATGGTTTAGTGAATGATTTGTCACAAATACAATGCTTTTAGTTTTTTAAATATTTAGGACTAACTTATGCCATGCCACCCATTCTGAAACCAACTGCAGCTCTTTGTTAAGTGTTGCAGTGATTTCACTCACTGTAGTAGCTGACGTGTATAGTATTGAGTCATCCGCATACATAGACACAAGGCCAGTAGCATGTCATTAGTAAAGATTGAAAAATGTAAGGGGCCTGGACAGCTGCCCTGGGGAATTCCTGATTCTACCTGGATTATGTTGGACAGGCTTCCATTAAAGAAGACCCTCTGTGTTCTGTTAGACAGTCATTACGATACGTTTTTCGATCAGCCGACTATAATAAAACGTCTAATAAAATACCAATACCAAAATGAAAACAAGTACATTTACCCCACCTCATTTATATGCTCGTAAAAGTTATTGCTGATGCATACAAACATTAGAAAGTGGACAGCTTTTTTGTACAGGTACTCAAAGTTACAATTACAACCTGGGCAGAAAAAGGTTTACTGCTCAAACAATTGTGGGAAATAGGTGTGTGGTTAGACTGTTTCCCTATATATGGATAAATACATGCATAATGGTAATAGCTTTCACCAAGCAAGAGGAGAAATCTTCTGTCTTGATAAGAAGTTCTTACATTATATTGTATTTGTAAAAGTTTCCTGAAGGACCCCTGAACATTCTTGGGAGGTTTTGTATAGTTTGTAGTTGGTTGCAAAGGATGTTTTTAGGACATTCTTTGGACATTGTGTCATGGTCCGTGATGGTCACATGTGTCCCAAACCATTACAGGCAAAGTAATTAAATGGTATGGGCGTTTTAATGTTAGTGGTAAACTGTTCAGCTAAAACTGTGTTGAAATATTTCATCAATGACAATATGATTACATTTGGCATGATCACTTAGTACTGATTTTCAATATCACCCCACCAGGGATTAGATTTCACAACCTCTGGATTTGGGGGTATATTGATCTTTCTGCTGCGCCACCAACGCTGTAGAATTTCACAAGTCCCCTACACATTCATGACCTATAATGCATCTCTGCACACAGCAAAAGAGTGCCAACTGCACTGCTATTTTAGTAATCAGTTAACCTGACTATTCTCTAATCTGACCAATTTCAGACATTTTAAATTAGGGTTTTCATGTTAGTTGTGTAATATTGGTGGGGCATATTATTCCGTTTTAATGTTATTCCCGAGTCACTGTGATAAACATCATAGTTTTTCTTCAGTGTATTTTTAACAGAGCTGAGAACGCACTTTGAACTGCAAAGTGTAGAAATAGGCCTGCAGCTGAAATCATTAATTGACATGGTGGCGTAGCAGGAAAATCGCAACACTGAGAAGCAAGAGGTTGCGTGTTTGAATCCCATGTGAGTACATGTTAAATAATAATTACTGTATGAATAAACATACACAATGTAATCGTGGGTCAAATATGTATGTTAAAAGCACTGTGGGTGTCCCAAGCATTGCCAAGATACAAAGAGCTGTGACTGCATCTGTGTTTCACCAATCAGGGCTTTGATGGGCTTGGCAACAAGTAACAAAGGGTGATAGGTAATCAAACTAGGGTGACCATGCCCTGTGTAAAAAATAATTTAAAAAATGGGCGGGGAGAATGTTTCTTTGCAACCATCAGGTGACGTCCCCGGGACAAAGCGGGAAGTCGAAAAAAAACTTTCAGGGGACCATGACACAACATGCTGACGACTTTAGTTGACCATTTCATAATGACTCATTATTATCTCACAGCTTTAGAGAACGTTCCCATATATCTAATTAGGTCATTAACTAACATTTTCATAGGAATGTTCCTGTGTGTTTTCAATATATCAAATATAACTTACCCAGAACGTGGTTACAATGTTATCAGGACATAACATATTAATGTTCTATACACGTTAAATGAGAACGTTGCTCTTCACAGATGAATCCCAGTTTCAACTGTACCGGGCAGATGGAATCATGAGGCAGAGCGGTTTGCTGATGTAAATGTTGTGATCAGAGTGCCCCATGGTGACAGTCAAGTTATGATATGGACAGGCATAAGCTACAGACAATGAACACAATTGCATTTTATCGATGGCATTTGAATGCAAAGGGATAACGTGACGAGATCCTGAGGCCCATTGTCGTGCCATTCATCCGCCACCATCACCTTATGTTTCAGCATGATAATGCACGGCCCCATTTATGTCTCAAGGATCTGTACACAATTCCTGGAAGCTGAAGATGTCCCAGTTCTTCCATGCCCTGCATACTCACCAGACATGTCACCCATTGAGCATGTTTGGGGTGCTCTGGATCAACATGTACGACAGCGTGTTCCAGTTCCCGCCAATATCCAGCAACTTCGCACAGCCATTGAAAAGGAGTGGGACAACATTCCACAGGCCACAATCAACAGCCTGATCAACTCAATGCAAAGGAGATGTGTTGCGCTGCATGAGGCAAATGGCAGTCACACCAGATAACGACTGGGTTTCTGATCCACGACCCTATCTCCTTTTTTAAAGGTATCCATGACCAACAAATGCATATCTGTATTCCCAGTCATGTGAAATCCATAGATTAGGGCCTTAAATTCACCGATTTCCTGATATGAACTGAAACTCAGTAAAATCTGAGAAATTGTGGCATGTTGCATCTCTATTTTTGTTCAGTGTGAATCTGAATGTAGGTATACATTTAAGATATACAACATATCACACCCCCATTCCATTCATTAAACTCTGACCTGCCAGTACCATCACCCACGTGTCCACACCTCCACCATCCACTGCTTTTAGAATTGTCGGAAGTAGTGAACGAGTGCACATTTCAGGAGAAAGGAGGTATTATTGGGACGCAGCCTGTGAATAACAGCTCACCTTTGACCTCTCCTAGGAGCTCGCTGGCATTCAGTCTGTCCCTCCTGTCTTTCCAGTCCCTGGACAGAAGTGTCTCCGCACAGGTAGACTCTACGGAAGGAGAGAGGAACACGCAAGTCAGTAACTTGGTTCTTTCAAACAAGGCACGTGTTATACCCTAATCAGAATGCAATGGGAACTAATACACCACTCTGAATCTTTCAATGGGACTTTTTTGCTTCTCTGAGGCAAGACAAGAATATTGTGATTAGCCTTCATCTCTATGCATCCAGTTTTAAACTTTTCACCTGACATAACCCCTAAGAGGCTTGTGTGTGTGTGTGTGTGTGTGTGTGTGTGTGTGTGTGTGTGTGTGTGTGTGTGTGTGTGTGTGTGTGTGTGTGTGTGTGTGTGTGTGTGTGTGTGTGTGTGTGTGTGTGTGTGTGTGTGTGTGTGTGTGTGTGTGTGTGTGTGTGTGTGTGTGTTTGTGTGTGTGTGTGTGTGTGTGTGTGTGTGTGTGTGTGTGTGTGTGTGTGTTCGTGGATACATGCTGTTGTGTATCTGTGTGCATGAGTCTATCTTCCAGAGAATCCTATCACAGTCGTAAACCCCATGAGGACAGTTTCATTCCTCAGTGAGATCGGAGAAGTCTAGCAGTCAGGATGGCATTTTTCGCTTCCAGCATTAAAAAAAAAAAAGGCTTTCTAGATGAAAAATGGTTAAGTGGACAATGGCTCATTTGTGAGAATTTATCCTAACAAAAGGACCAGCATTCATAAGCATATGAGCATTGTGAATGGCTTAATGGTTGGTTTGAGAGGTTTGTGCGTGTAAGCTATTGTGGTCATGAGGCCCTTGCCGGGGGAACACAACTTACTTAGCATGTGTCTCAAATGGCACCCTATTCCCTATGTGGTTCACCACTTTTGACTGGAGCCCTATGGGCCTTGGTAAACAAAATAAAGAATTGCACTATATAGGGAATAGGGTACCATTTGAGTCATACCGTTATTCAGTCCCATTAAAGCCTAGCATGTTTACACTGGATTATGATTATTGTAAATAAGTTCATGGATCACATGGGATCAACACGAGCAATGGTCAACATAGGGAGGCAATGTGTGTGTCCCAAATGGTGCCCTATTCCCTACATAGTTCACTCCTTTTGACCAGGGAATTAGGGTACCATTTGCAGCCCATAACAAACAGCGACGGAACGTAAATGCTTACAAAAGAGGTTTTCAAAATGTCATTCCAAAAGCCTTTCCCACCCTGTATACTCAAAACAGGGAATTTCCAAGACTGATCCCTAATAACAAGATAGTTGATACAATTGTGCTGTCAAAATCCTGCGTAATTTGTGGATGGTTTGTCATCTGACCACTAGGCATTGTCGGAAGTAGTGAAAAAAAATCTCAAACTGAAAGTATGCCTAGCTTGATATGTACTGTTTATATTTGGTAGTAATTTTAACTACTTACAACCAAGGGAAGAGAATGTATTTCCCTCACTATGAGAGTTAAACACACACAGCCTGCTAGGCTTTGCAAAAAGTAGAATTAGAGGGAGGATTTATTGACTCACTTAGGGAATAACATACAATCTAATAATTCTACTCTGCATCCGTGCTTCGATGCTGTACGAGGGAAACGTGCGTGTTTGTGTGTGCATACCTGCACTGTAAGACTGTTCTGTAATCTCAACAGTAAAACACTGTAAAAATGCACAGTAAAATGCTGTACATGTTGTTTTACAGCATTAATGCTGTAGATAGCACTGTATTATGGGAACAATGCTGGAAAATACTGTTATTAACTAAGAATCCTGTAAAAATGACTCTAACACATTATTTTTACAGTAACAGCTTATGCCTACTGTAGATTCAAATGATCAGTTTCAGGCGCCAACCTCATGCTGTTAGGTGATACATGAAGCTCAGACTATTTTTGTAAATATCTTCTTGAAACGGCTGTGAAGTGGAAGCATATTTTCAGCAGCTGGTGGTTCGGAACCTTGACTTGTTTTATAAGTCTCTTTATTGCTGGCCAACGTTGAATTGCTGCATGTTTTCTTAGCTAACCTAGCTAGATGGCTAACGTTTGAGACAGCTAGCGCAAGTTGACACAAGCCATTTCAGTCGGCTCTAAATTGCTCGTAAACATCTCGCTGTGAGACCCAGAAAAAGAAGAAGATAATAATCCTTGTGATGATAAGCTTTTAGACACCTCTTAGTGCCACAGAGAATAAATTGAGCGCAGATTCGTGACCGTTATGTTTTTACCATTACCACAGAGAATATGGTTCAAAAGATATTACCCATATTGCTGCAACAGGGGAGGGGGTTCTCAGATTGACGCATTCTACACATGAGCCAAGCCATGGGCCGTTAAACTACACGCAAGCGCTAACGTCGATACTAATGACCAGTGCACCGGTGTCGTATTGAGGTACCTGCCGACCTAAGGTGCTTGCCACACTGGGCAGCTGTAACACAGTGTTGCTGGCAGTAGCTCGTAAAATGGCCAATTGTTTACATTATATCTCAAGTAGGAAAACAGCCTACATAATAAATAACTAATGTTGGTAGCCATCTAGATGTCACCATGAAACAGTTTACTGAATGGGGAGAGCATGAACGGCAACAACACCGGGACACAGTGTCCTCCTGTGATTTGGATCACTCTGCTCTCAGCTGTGCCGACATACGTCATAGTTTTTCAGGCCAGGAGTGTCCGTATAGCCTCTCCTCTTTAATTTAAACAGCACTGTTTCATAATGTGACAGTATTAGCTAAACCTGTTCACTTTACTAATCGAATGCAAACGCTTGGTGGCACGGAAAGAAAAGAAAATGTTGTGAGCCGGGTAAAATAAGCTGGGATATTGTGAAGGCTTTTGCAATGATTTATTTAGTTAGCTAGGATTTGAAGTAGGTCTGTATAGCGGTCTTACTTGTATTTGTTCAACGACTCAATTGATGTCGTATGGCTGTACAGGTTCCTAGTTCTCAAATCAACCCAAGAAGATGAACCCTGAAGATGGGACAGTGCTTGACAAGGTGGCCCAGAGGAAGTCAGCTGTTCTTAACCGCTGCCTTGCCCCATTCTACCAAGAGCTCGCAGAGTTTGAATGAATGAAGACCTCTGGTGAGATAAGTACACACACACACACGCACGCACGCACGCACGCACGCACGCACACACGCACACACACACACACACACGACACCAGCTTGATATGTCCCCTGTCTTTTTACCCACAGAGTAACAGCCCAGGTGTGCTCGGTCTCTGATTCTATTCTGAATTTTTCTATGCTTGTCCTAGGGGTGAGAAATAGCTGAGAAAATCCGAACTGAGGAGGATTGTTATGGAGACCCATGAAGAGCAGCTGATGCCATGTCGCCTTCTCTCTCTCCTGGATGCTCTGTTCCTCAAATGGAGTTGTCCCTGATCATAGATCTAGGATTGTACCCAATCCTAATTTCAACTCCCTCTCCCGATTTGTCTCTCTCTCTCTCTCTCTCTCCGCCCACACAATATCTTTTTTAGATTCGTGTTGCAATGATGCTGTCATATGTGTTAGCCGTTTATACTTCTATTGTCAAGTCGGTTGTTTACTTTGTTGCTAATGTTGTTGCCAATTTGAATAAACACATTTTATGTACAAATGTATTGTTTTCTTACATTTTACGACTTGAGTAGTGCTGAGCGATTAGTGCTATTTACAGTCGGTTTGGTTTCGGTTCTATTATTAAAACATCATCCCTGATTTCGGTTTTGATTATTTGGGTTGAATGCTGTCACACACAACAACAAAAAAGTCCCATGACGGTAGTGACTGCCCATTACTCACTTATTAACCATCGTTTATTCACATTACTTTAATAAAATATTTCAGTTGTGTACATAACAGTTGTTTTATTTGATGACTTTATAATTGAATTCCAAGAAATCACATCTCTATATTTTGTAGTTCTTCAAAGTAAATAGGGGATACTTTTATGACTGCTGAATACCAACTATCAATCACTTAGATCGTGTATTTTCAGGTAGAGATACCCCTCGAAGCTACAGCTGCCCTCTATATCCCCTCACGATTGTGCAATCTTCTGTCTCCTCCAAAACAGGCGTAAAAAAAACACAGACCAGACAAGTAGATGTGCAAAGGATTATGGTCATTGTAGTTAATGACCACATTTGATGCACTAAACTATGTAGAATATCGGCCTGCTGAAAACTACAACTCCCTACTACATCGCCCAGTTCAAGCTGGATCTGATTTATCTTTAGAGAAACTGTGCAATTTGCGCATTGAGCTCACAAGAAGAAAAAAAAACGAAATGGAATTAAAATAATTTAACCGACTTGGGCCAATCAGCTGTTTAAAAAACGAAATTGTGGTTAATTGCTCAGCACTAGGGAGAATGTCACTGTACGTTTACAGCATTACAGAATTGAGCTGGCAACTCTGGTGCCAGTATAATGCTGTACATTTAAAGGGAGACGTTTTACAGTGTGTGCATTACGTGCACCCGCATGTGTGTGTGATGGTTATCCACGATTTATAACCCTCAAACTGATAAACACATCTGAAAAGAGAAGGAGGAAGGAAGAGGCAGAGGAATGGAGAGGAGAAGAGAGGAGGAAATGGTGTGTTTAACCCTGGATGGGTCTCTATCTCTCCCTCCTTTCTTAACCCTACAGAATGGGGATCAAGTGCTGTTTAGATTGGGGACTGGATAAAAATTCCACACTCACTCTCCTTCCCCTAATAGTATTCAAATGATGAACGACTTGTGAACAAGGTCCAGAGAAGTGAGGGAGAACGGGAAGGATGGAGAAGGGGAGCGGGGGAGAAGAGGAAAAAGGAGAGAGTGGGGTGAGAAGAGGTAGGAGAAGAGGAGAAAGAGGAGGAGAAGAAAGAGGAGAATAAGGTGGGAGGAAAGCCCCACGGTGCTTCTATTAGTTGCTAAACCACACACACAGACAACGTTGTCATTGTAAATCTGTGGAGCCCAGCCAGCCAGCCAAGTATCAGAGATTGTGTTTAGTGTAAACAGACTTTTTATCACCTGGCTGTCTCAGCGTTGTGCCAAAAGCAAGTGTTTATGGTGTTTAACAGAAACCCCAGGCGTGTAATGGTGTGCGGCAGGCAAGCGTCAACAGTCGTGGAGGGAGGACACTGCCAGGAGTTTAGGAGCCTGTCTACAGTAGCCTAGCATGAGGTCACCACTTGGAAAGAAAATAATGATATCTCTCCTCTCTCTCTCTCTCTTTCCCTTGCTTTCTCGCGCGCACTTATGCACGCATGCACACACACTCACGCATGCATGCACACACACACACATTAGCAGTTGTCCTAAATGCTAATTTAAGGTTCATTTTTTTTTATCCTCCCAACAGTTAATGCATGATACCTACAGCACTGAAGCTTAAATAAGAGAACCATTGAGATCCCCCCACCCAAGTCTAAATCAATCAATATACACGAATGAGCAATATCAACTCTTCTTCCAACCCACAGCAAATGGAGTGGGTAGAGCAACGAATTAACAACGTTTGCTCAGCTACCATTTACTGTTAGTCCACTTCTTATTTAAGAGGGCAGATCAGTCACATGCACTATACCTAGTTCAGAAGGGGGGGGGGGGGGTCAGTACTCAATGTTGCACTGCAGTTGGAGAGAAGGAGAGAAAGACAGAGAGCGAGAGGACAGAGAGTGAAGTGAGTGGCAGAGAGACAGAGATAGAGAGAGAGCAGCTGGGCTGAACAGCTGGCCAGGAGGATTTATGTCGGAGTGAAATAAAACTCAACATATGTCCAAACACAAGAGAGGCCAGAGAGGAAAGGAGAGATCCTCTCTTTAGCACATACAGCACAGCCACTAACATACAGTACACGCACACACACACACACAAGTGCCCCCCCCCCCCCACCGAGATACAACCAAACTTCACACACAGCTCTGTTCTGTCTCTCACACACAAGTAGCCTAAGGATTCAAGTAAATGTGTGTACTGAAGCCAGCTAGCCACTACAAGAGCTAAGTGCTGTAAAACCATTAGAGTCTGAGTCAGATGTGTGTTGTGTGTGTTAGCGCCGTGTCCATTACAGAGACACTATTTTCATCTGTCAGATGACACCTGCTTTGCCTCTCTCTCTTGTTCGAGCTGCCAGCCACGGACTCCAGTGTGAAGTTTCTCCTAGGTACAGCTCTAGGGTCAGCTAGGCCTCCCCAATCCTAACCTTAACCATTAGTGGGGAAAAAATACAAAACTGACTCAAGATCAGCATCTTGGGTGAACTTCAACCTGGTCTAAATGTTGGGTTGGTGATTGCCTGCAAGCTGCTCCTTTAGAGAGGGTGGATGGGGGCTGGATGAAAGAGGCTAGAAGCATACTAGCCTCCCTGTATGACCTCATCAACTGACCAGCATCTGACCCACAAGCTTCCACCCTATAGCCATTCTCCACTTCCCCTCTCTTCAGGTTCCAATTCTTTCCCCTGAAGTATGCACTTCAATCCCGTTGGATTAGGTATATGAAGGGAAGTGGAAAAAGTGCCCAGAAGGGTAGAAATGTAGGGAATTGGGACGCACACACAGTTTTCTGGTATAAAACGGCTGCTGTGCTTCATCCCGTTGGGTGCGGCTACATTGGCAGTTGCAGATAGAAATGTTTCGCATGGAGCTGACATGAGTCCATAGTCTACACGACCGAGGCAAATCTGTTCTAATACCGTACAGTACATTTCTCGCTGAACCTTCTGTAAAGTTGAACCCCAGTGAACGAATGTCATCCTGTTCTGGGTAGACCTCGGTTATTTGTGTGACAGTCACGGCGGTCAAACGTACAGTAGCACAATTATAGTATGAAGAAACGTAATACTAAGATTTTAAGCCTCGACTTATACAGTGGGGTCCAAAATGATTGACAGCCTTGATAAAAATGGGTGTCAAGGGTGTCAATCATTTCGGACCCGACTGTATACAAGCAGACCGCTTGTATCCTAAGCGACTTACATTCATGCGTGCGTACATTGCACGTGTGGGTAATCCTGGGAACGGATCGTAATAATGGCCGGAACGGAGCAAAACCGTCTTTTTTTCCCTCCAATGTATTTGATACTGTTCCACTCATCCACTCATTCCGCACAAGTCAATGAGCCCGTCCTCCCCAATTAAGGTGCCACCAACCTCCTGTACTACCAACTGAGCTACAGAGGACCAAAGTACTTGCTTATCACACCTGAAGTCTCTCAGTGCAAATACAATTCAGAGGAAAGAGAACGTCTCACCCCTGTCATGTTTCAGAATACCTCACCCCCCCGCACTCATCCAAAAAGTCCATTGGATTCGGTTTGCACTTTACTCGTGATTTGAGGAAACCCTATCCCCAACACCATGTGAGGCGGAGACACAATAGAAGTGTTGTTGTGGGGGGGGGGGGCATAGGGTAACAGGAGGTTGGGGTGGGAGTGGTTGGATTCACAGGGGGTCGAAGAGGTGTTGGGAGGGGGGGGGGGTTCTTGCTGGGGTCGACAGCTGAGTGCTTTAGAAAGTGAGAGGCCGACCTAGTATGTCTACCCACGGGCCCCCACCGCTGTCGACGCATCCGAACCAGGAGAATCCGAGGGGTTTGGAAAGACATCCGAGGGGCTTGGAAAGACATCCGGACGCACAGAGAGAGAATAGCACACAAGTACGTCACACAAGCAGCTGGTTCATTATATATCATCTGTAATGGGGGGTGATTATGAAACCCTCTCACAGACACTGTTACAGCCTCCCGCTCTTTAAAACAAACTCTGAACCACTATATGTTGTGTATTTTATGCCACATGCTTAATTGGAGGCCTGCTACTCTTTGAAAATTGGGGGATACAAAATGTCTTTGGTAAAAAAAAAACAGTTGTTTCAAAAACTCCAGGGAGGTGTGTGCGGGACTGGATGAGGTCTATCAAAGAGGACTATATGATCATTTGGCCAACTGCCAAGCCATGGAAAAGGCTACTGGGCATCCCGTGGCTTGATGTAGTTAAGGCACTCTGCCACAGATCATTACAGCAGAGATCCCTCTTCATTATGGGGAAAGCAGGGAAACAGACAACGATATAGAGGAGGATGGGAAGAGGTACAATCACACAAACTTGGAAAATACACACACTCAAATGTACGTATGCGCGCACACACACACACACACACACACACACACACACACACACACACACACACGCGCGCGCGCGCGCATGCAAGCTGCCAATCCTGTAGAGAAGGGCAAACGCAGTGGCAATGCCAAGCCTCGAGTCAAATACCTTGTATAATTAGCCTACAGGCTTAACCCTTAGCCTGACCTTATTCTCTCTGCACCACCTCTACCTACCACTGTACCACCACTACTACCACCTGCCTGCACCCACACAAGCACCAACATACATACACACACAAACACACACTTCACATATTAGAATGTGGGTTCCACAAAGGATCACTGTTCATTCAGACGACACTTAATCTCTGCATTACCCGCCCCCTTACGATGAGGCTGTGTCGCAAATAGCACCCTATTCCTTATATTGTCCACTACTTTTAAAACAGAGCCCTATGGACTCTGGACAAAAGTAGTGTACCACATAGGGAATAGGGTGCCCTTTGCGACTCGGCCTAAGCGTGTAGCCGACAATAGCTACCATGGCCATCAGGTAACACCTAAATGGGGATTTGCTTTATGAGAAAAGAGGATTATGATATGAGAAAAGATGATTGGTCTATGAAACATAATGAATCCTAAGTGAGGAAAATAACTGCTAGTGACATGACTGGTACAGTTGTAAAGAAATAGAAAGGTACGAGGGTGACTGAATAGGAGCGCTTAATTATACAGATTGTCAGGCAGGCTAGACGGAATAGTTGCACGCCTCTTTTTAGAGAGGTATTTCCGGATACACTGAAAGACACACACACACACACACACACACACGTGTACACAGACTAAGGCTGTCCCCGGCTAAAAAAAATCTTTGTAGACCGAAATTCGTCTGTTCTTTCAACCAATCAATTGGTCGATATCTTTAAACGTGTATTTTTTTCCATATATAGACATATATCGATGCATTTTAATAAAATCACCTATATGCATTGAGCTTGTCTGATGCTTTAAGCTTACAAATAAAATAAAACAAATGTCTCAAGAGGGCGCCAGAGATCTTAACCTGACCCAACTATTCTCCTCCCGCTCCTGATAGCTTTCACAGATTCTGCCATTACTCTCCTGAAGTTGCCGGTAAAAGGCTACACGAGGAGTCGGCAACCTTTCTCATGTTGAATGCCAATTTACCTTACCATTTCTACCGATCTGCGTGCCAGTTAAGGTTTTCATATGCACATTTTCGTAAAACAGTTTCATTGGATTTATAATAATGTCTTCATATCTCAAAATCCTTGTCATGTGGTTAATCAAAATTCTATCCAAATCTAAATGAAAATGGTACAAATGAACTTATATTGTTATTGTCAACTATGTAAAAATAGCCTACATAAAGCAAACAAATAAAAACGTTGCAGCCTGCAGGTAGAAAATATCCTGATAAAAATAAATATCCTATGGCTACACCATGGCCTGTCTGCAATGAACTTGAAACATTGCATGAACTATTAAGTTGGGTCCAGCCCCAAAACTTGCACTAACGATCTTGCAACATTGTATAAAATATTCAGGGCCCTCTAGCACCACTAAGCTCCGGACAGACACCTGTAGACTATTTGCGCAAGGGATAAGAAGCAGAGCTTGACTTGGGCAGGAGCTCACCGGAGCTGAGTACCGGCACCTCACATTTTTCTACTGCTTGAGCTCCAGTTTCTCTTATAGAATATTAGCTCAAAAGTATTGTGAAGCTCCTGCACCTAAATATAAACAGTACCAGCACCCAAAATAAATGAGTACAGGAACCTACTTCAGTCTAAGTCAGCACTGATGTCACGTTCTGACCTTTATTTCCTTTGTTTTGTCATTATTTAGTATGGTCAGGGCATGAGTTGGGGTGGGCAGTCTATGTTTGTTTTTCTATGATTTGGGTATTTCTATGTTTCGGCCTAGTATGGTTCAGGTGTCATTAGTTGTTTCTGATTGAGAATCATACTTAGGTAGCCTGGGTTTCACTGTGTGTTTGTGGGTGATTGTTCCTGTCTCTGTGTTTGCACCAGATAGGGCTGTTTAGGTTTTCTCACGTTTATTGTTTTTGTCTATTCATGTGTAGTTTTTCTTTATTAAAACCTCTTAGAGATCGGGCTACTTTTTTCAACATTCTATTAAAAATCGCGCAACATTTCAATGTCCTGCTACTCATGCCAGGAATATAGTATATGCATATGATTAGTATGTGTGCATAGAAAACACTCTGAACTTTCTAGAACTGGTTCAATGGTGTCTGTGACTATAACAGAACGAGTTCCGTGGTCAAAATCGCCAGAAAACCTGGTCACTAAATCGACGAAGAAAAAATCAATCCGCCAGCCCATGTATTGTCTATTGGAAGGAAAAATAATTAAGAGTGAGATTACAGTTCCTACAGCTTCCACACGATGTCGCCAGTGTTGTGATTTCGATTCAACTAAATCCTTGGTCATCTGAGTAATAGCCACATCTGGTTGTCAAGTCCACAGATGTAAACAATGGAACCGAAAAAGTTAGTTACGTTACCCAAACTCGTGCTCATTGAATACAGATCGCTCCGTGATCAATTTGATCGTTTATTAACGTTTAGTAATACCTAAAGTTGGATTACAGAAGTAGTTTGAAGTGTTTTGTCAAAGATTATAGGCAACTTTTTTAATTATAAAAAATAACGTCGCGTTTAAAAAAATGTGTTTTTACTGGATCTGACGGTGTTCATAAATTGACATTTTGGGTACACAAGGACCGATTTAATAAAAAAAAAGACCCAATTGTGATGTTTATGGGACATATAGGAGTGCCAACAAAGAATCTCGTCAAAGGTAATGAATGTTTTATATTTTATTTCTGCGTTTTGTGTAGCGCCGGCTACGCTTTGTTTACGTCCCCTTCTGATATTTCGGCGCGTTGCCTGCTATCAGATAATAGCTACTCATGCTTTCGCAGAAAAGCATTTTACAAATCTGACTCGTTGGCTAGATTCAAAACGAGTGTAGCTTGAATTGAGTACCCTGTATGTGAATTTTAATGAACGTTTGAGTTTTAACGAATGCTATTAGCATTTGGCGTAGTGCATTTGCATTTATTGTTGGAAATGGGTGCGGTTGCGTCCCGGGTGAGCCAGAGAGGTTAAAGAACCATGAATAGAAACCACGCTGCATTTTGGTCCGCCTCTCCTTCAACTCAAGAGAACCGTTACAGAATCACCCACCACAACAGGACCAAGCGGCGTGGTATCGGACAACAGCAACAGCGGCTCAAAGAGGAATGGACATGGGACGATGTATTGGACGGCAAGGGTTGCTACACATGGGAGGAGATCCTGGTGGGAAAGGATCGCCTTCCATGGGAACATGTGGAGACAGCTAGGAGAGCAGAGGCAGCCGGAGAGAGGAGCCGGCGATATGAGGGAACACGGCTGGCAAGGAAGCCCGAGAGGCAGCCCCAACAATTTCTTGGAGGGGACAGGAAGTATGGCGAAGCCAGGTAGGAGACCTGAGCCAACTTCCTGTGCTTACAGGAGGGCTAGAGACCGGGCAGGCACCGTGTTATGCTTTAGAGCACATGGTGTCCCCAGTGCGGGTGCATAGCCCGGTGCGATATATTCCAGCTCCGCGTATCGGCCGGGCTAGAGTGGTCATCGAGCCAAGTGCTATGAAACCGGCTCTACCCATCTGGTCTCCAGTGCGTCTCCTTAGGCCGGCTTACGTGGCACCAGCCTTGCGCACGGTGTCCCCGGTTCGCAGGCATAGCCCAGTGCGGGCTATTCCACCTCGCCGCACTGGCAGGGTGACCGGGACCATTCAACCAGGTAAGGTTGGGCAGGCTCGGTGCTCAAGAGCTCCAGTGCGCCTGCACGGTCCAGTCTATCAGGTACCACCTCCACGCACCAGCCCTCCGGTGGCAGCCCCCCGCACCAGGCTGTCTCTCCGTCTCATCCTTACAGGTGCTCCCGCCTTCCGGTGCTGCTTTGAGCCTTCCTCCTCTCAGCGCAGCCGGAGTCCTTTCCACTCCTCCCCTCAGCACTGGAGCCGAGAGTCTCCCGCCTCTCCGGCCATCAGCTCTGCTAGAGCCTTCCTCCTCTCCAGCGCAGCCGGAGTCTCCCGCCTATTCAGCGCTGCCAGAGCTCCCGCCCCTCTGTCCAGAGCTTCCGCCCTGTGTTTGCACCAGATAGGGCTGTTTAGATTTTCTCACATTTATTGTTTTTGTTAGTCTATTCATGTATAGTTTTCTTTATTAAAGAACCATGAATAGAAACCACGCTGCATTTTGGTCAGCCTCTCCTTCAACTCAAGAGAACCGTTACAACTGATAAGAGGCCTATTTTATTACATTTCCACTGGATCAGAGCATGACATTTTTCCCTTTCACGCTGAAAGCGAGAGAGCCTGAAATATTTTCCAAACACATTGAGGAACTATTGTAACTCTCAATGGACGAAAAAAACATACTTAGTTCCCTTGCTGTTTGAGGTGAAGAAAACATGACTTTGAGAAGCTCCACTGGTCATTAGTGGTGGTGTGTTAAGCCAATCAGAAATACTATCAGATCCCCAAATGGGCAAATTCATATGCCTACATTTGCGTACAGACAAGGTAGCCTATAGGCCTACTTATATGCGTGCGCGTCCTTACTCAACATTGGCAGGAGCGCTCCAAACAAAAGACAATGGCTAAATTGACAAAACCAAATAAACCAAAACTTGTTTCTCACAAGTGAAGCATAGGTTGTGCACTCTGCAAAAAATGTGTCCACTCAGACAATGAGAACTGGAAGACTTATATAATAATATTGAATGCATTAAAATAAATTACCGTAACCAAAGTAACAAACACTGTAGATTAGAAATGATAGGAATTAACAGTAAATCTACCACTGGTGATACAGTGCCTTGCGAAAGTATTCGGCCCCCTTGAACTTTGCGACCTTTTGCCACATTTCAGGCTTCAAACATAAAGATATAAAACTGTATTTTTTTGTGAACAATCAACAACAAGTGGGACACAATCATGAAGTGGAACAACATTTATTGGATATTTCAAACTTTTTTAACAAATCAAAAAAACATAACTGAAAAATTGGGCGTGCAAAATTATTCAGCCCCTTTACTTTCAGTGCAGCAAACTCTCTCCAGAAGTTCAGTGAGGATCTCTGAATGATCCAATGTTGACCTAAATGACTAATGATGATAAATACAATCCACCTGTGTGTAATCAAGTCTCCGTATAAATGCACCTGCACTGTGATAGTCTCAGAGGTCCGTTAAAAGCGCAGAGAGCATCATGAAGAACAAGGAACACACCAGGCAGGTCCGCGATAAAAAAATACTGTTGTGAAGAAGTTTAAAGCAGGGGTATGATTTGGATACAAAAAGATTTCCCAAGCTTTAAACATCCCAAGGAGCACTGTGCAAGCGATAATATTGAAATGGAAGGAGTATCAGACCACTGCAAATCTCCCAAGAGAACTCTCCTTGGTTATTGTCACAGCAGTGTATATCCCCCCGCAAGCAGATACCAAGACAGCCATCAAGGAACTTTATGCAAATGTGAAACATATATCCTGAGGCTGCATTTATTGTAGCTGGGGATTTTAACAAAGCTAATCTGAGAACAAGGCTACATAAATTCTATCAGCATATTGATTGCAGTACATGAGCGAGTAATACACTTGACCACTGCTACTCTAACTTCCGTAGTGCATACAAGGCCCTCCCCCTCCCTCCTTTTGGCAAATCTGACCATGACTCCATCTTGTTGCTCCAGGCAGAAACTAAAACAGTAATCACCAGTGCTTAGGTCTATCCAATGCTGGTCGGACCAATCAGATTCCACGCTTCAAGATTGCTTTGATCAAGTGGACTGGGATATGTTCCGGGTTGCCTCAGACAATAGCATTGACGTATACACTGACTCGGTGAGCGAGTTCATCAGGAAGTGTATAGGAGATGTTGTACCCACTGTGACTATTAAAACCTACCCTAACCAGAAACCATGGATTGATGGCAGCATTCGCGCAAAACTGAAAGCACGTACCACTGCATTTAATCATGGCAAGGTGACTGGAACCATGACCAATTACAAACACTTTAGTTATTCCCTACGTAAGACAATCAAACAAGCAAAGCATCGGTAAAGAGACAACGTGGAGTCACAATTCAACGGCTCAAACACGAGACATATGTGGCATGGTCTACAAACAATCACGGATTACAAAAAGAAAACTAGCCCCGTCGAGGACATCGACGTCTTGTTTTCAAACAAATGAAATGCTATCAAAGACTGTGGGCTCTCCTTCTCTGTGGCCGCCGTGAGTAAAACATTTAAATGTGTTAACCCTCGCAAGGCTGCCGGTCCAGACATCCCTAGCAGTGTCCTCAGAGCATGCGTAGACCAGCTGGCTGGTGTGTTTACGGACATATTCAATCAGTCCCTATCCCAGTCTGATGTCCCCACATGCTTCAATATGGCCACCATTGTTCCTGTTACCAAGAAAGCTAAGGTAACTGAACTAAATGACTATCGCCCCATAGCTCTTACTTCGGTCATCATGAAGTGCTTTGAGAGACTAGTCAAGGATCATATCACCTCCACCCTACCTGTTACCCTAAACCCACTCCAATTTGTTTACCACACCAATAGGTCCACAGATGATGCAATCACCATCACACTGCACACTGCCCTATCCCATATGGACAAGAGGAATACCTGTAATACCTGTAATATGTAAGAATGCTGTTAATTGACTACAGCTCAGCATTCAACCCATAGTAACCTACAAACTCATCATTAAGCTTGAGACCCTGGGTCTCGACCCCGCCCTGTGCAACTGGGTCCTGGACTTCCTGACAGGGCGATCCCAGATGGTGAAGTTAAGAAACAACATCTCCATGCCGCTGATCCTCAACACTGGGGCCACACAAGGGTGCGTTCTCAGCACTCTCCTGTACTCCCTGTTCACCCACGACTGCGTGGCCATGCACGCCTCCAACTCAATCATCAAGTTTGCAGACGACACTATAGTGGTAGGCTTGATTACCAACAACGACGAGACAGCCTACAGGGAGGAGGTGAGGGCCCTAGGAGTGTGGTGTCAGGAAAATAACCTCTCACTCAATGTCAGCAAAACAAAAGAGATGATCGTGGACTTTAGGAAACAGCAAAGGGTGTACCACCCTTTCCACATCGACGGGACAACAGTGGAGAAGGTGGAAAGTTTTAAGTTCCTCTGTGTACATATCACCGACAAACTGAAATGGTCCACGCACACAGACGGTGTAGTGAAGAAGGCCCAACAGCGCCTCTTCAACCTCAGGAATCTGAAAAAGTGTGGCTTTTATAGGTGCATAATTGAGAGCATCCTGTCGGGCTGTATCACCGCCTGGTACGGCAACTGCACCGCCCACAACCACAGGGCTCTCCAGAGGGTGGTGCGGTCTGCACAACGCATCACCAGGGGCAAACTACCTGCCCTCCAGGACACCTACAACACCCGATGTCACAGGAAGGCAAAAAAGATCATCAAGGACAATAACCACCATTACCTGTTCACCCCGCTTCCACTCAAAAGGCGAGGTCAGTACAGGTGCATCAGAACTGGGACAGAGAGATTGAAAAACAGCTTCTGTCTCAAGGCCATCAGATTGTTAAACAGCCACCACTAGCACAGAGAGGCGGCTGCCTACCTACAAACTTGATATAATTGTCCACTTTAATAAATGGAACACTAGTCACTTTAACAATGTCACTTTAAGAATGTTTACATATCTCACATTACTCATCTCATATGTGTATACTGTACACTGTATCCTTCACTATCTATTCTTTAGTCTAGGCGTCCGTAATGGGATTGGCGCAAATATATATATATTTGTTACTGCTCGACTAAAACAATCTCGGTCGACCAACAGCCTAACGACCAAACAATCGACCAGTCGACTAATTGGGATCAGCGCGAGTGCACATGTACACACACACACTCTCTCTCTCTCCCTCGATCTATCTCAGGAACAATAGTGCCAAGGGAAAACCCGCTCTGCGTTTTGAGTGGCATTGACAGAGATGCTGAAATGGCCTATCATCGCTGCGAGAGAACAAAGTGGAGAAGCACACAATGAGTCTATTGTCACAGACAGGGGTTAAGCGAAGTTGGACTCCCTTGATGTTGCCCTCCAGCTGGTTAAGCCATTAGATGTTGTGATCGGATCCCCAGGCCTGCGATGGGTTCCAAATGGCACCCCATTTCCTATATAGTGCCTTATTTTTAACGAGGGGGAAATAGCTCTCTGGTCATAGTAGTGCACTATATATTGAATAGCGTGCCATTTTAAGCACAACCTAGGGCTGCAGGCAGAGCTGGCCTAGGCCAAACTAGCTGAGGAGATATGAGAGTCTGTTGGACCACACAAGAAAAATCATTGCAAGGGCCACTACAAGCCGTATACCACCCCTTACGGAAAAACCACATGACTTCACAAGACATTTCCACATGTTTTGCACATGTGAAGACATGTGTTTTTGGAAATGTCACATGTGAAGTGTTCCAAATACAAATGCTTTCACATGTGAAAGGCCCGATTTATTGGCAAGAATATATTACTGCACTTCGATAAAAGTTGCCCGGAAACAAGTCAATATTTGTGTGATTATCAACTAAAAAGTTTAAGTGCAGAGGGACACTTGACATTAAGACCTAGAGTCAATGAGATCAAGCGTAAACAATAGCTAACAATAATGAGGATTTCTAGGTGTAGATTACATATCACATTCCAGTGTTCCAACTTGTAAGGCTACATGGGATCCCTTAACACAGCTCTATGCCGACAATAGCCTTTTCTGCTTCAAGTATAATGGCATGAGACACTTGTGGATTTGACAGCTCTAACGCAGTTCCAAAACAATCGCTATGTGGGTGTCCACTAGCGTGGATATGATAGAATATTGCCCTAAACGTGCATAAATACTCTCTGGATTTGAAATTGCAACCATTTGTCAGAGGTAAGCATGTAGGATAATTCAGAGCTCAGGGATGATAAACATGTTTCCTACTAGTTATTAACAGTTGGAGGGTCATACAAGTGGATTTTTGCCAGTCGTATGTGGTAAATTCCCACTTTCCACTAGGTACAATCACTACTGCACTTTGAAATGTAGGTGGGGCATTGTGCTGGTGGGGGCTCATTAGCATATGTGGGGGCATGGTCTAGAATATGTTGTATTTGTGCCAACCGTCAGTGGAAATGTTGTACCAGTTTACGTGGTTTTATCATTATGTTGATGAAGGTTGAGCACCTCTTTTGATATTGTCAGTACTGCAATCTTTTTAAAAACTTGTGAAAATCAAGAGCTGCACTGTGAAGAGGTTACTGTGCATTTCCAGTAGCTTAATGGAAGTTGGTTCACAGAAAGTTCATGTTTAATTTTCAGTAATTTATGGTCAACTAATTACAAGTGGATTATTGCTAATCCATCACACTCACTGACTTGATGGTCGGGAAGGGAAGTGAGTATTACAATTACATGGTGACTAGTCATAAATTAGCTATTGTATGGTTCTTTGGTATCACATGCACTTGTCAGCCTTTTAACAAGGCTGAAGAACTGACAGTGTACAAGCTTAATGTTTATAAACAGAGCAAATTAACTGGGATAACCTTACCTTATGGGAGACCAAAAAAGCTATCTGAAAGCCACGCCTGCAATCTTCTGATAGGCTGGTGCTGTTACAGTATGCTGCCAATCAGCAACTGATGTGCATGTTGTCAACAGAAGAGTCAGTAAAGGCACCGTAGGTTATTGTCAAGATTGCTGGTGGCAGCAAGTTACTGTGACTTTTAAAATAACTTACTGCCAAGTAGTTTCCAGTTAAGAAATTAGTAATTCACAGCAACAAGTTCACATTAAGTTACTGGAACATTCATAATAACCTCTTCACGGTGCAGCTCAGGGCTGCGCATTGCCGACACATTATCTTACAGCATTTGCAGAATGAACAGTATCAAAGGATTTGCATTGGCATAACAATCAAACACTTAAACTGCTACAAAACTTCCACTGGCGGTTGGCACAAATACACATATTTCACCACACCTCCAAATATGCTAATAAGCCAGTATATTGCTCCCACCTATCAAAATGCAGTGATGATCGTGTCTTATATTCCAAATATTAGGTAGAAAAATGTCCCATTATACCTACATGTTGACAAACTGTACCATGTGAGTGCACCTGTAAAGTTGACATTTTACCTGGTTGTACCCCAGGTAACGACACTGTAGTACACCCTAACCCTACCCTTATTTTTTAAGAGTGTGTTAATATACAGTATGTTCCAAGCAATTCGTATGAACCTGGTGGCACTGCAGATACATTGATGCACTTCCAACTAAAAGGTTCAAATCCCCAAAGAATGCATGTATACTCTATGTCAAGTGTCCTTGAGCACTGCTAGTTTTCTGTTGGTGGTGATAATTGGACAATTATTTACTTGAATCTGGGCAGCTTTTAGCAAAGTGCAGAAGTGCATTCTTGCCAATAAGTATGTGGCCATATCTCTTTCACGCTCACAGATCTGGTGATGTAGCTGCACTATAGCAGGACATTTCTGTTTGCTAGCGACCAAGAAGTTATGAGTTCAAATTTCATTTAAGGCTGACTCCCAAATGTGGTCACAGTACAAGGTTGTACAGTAATTGAAATCAGAATACAGCATTATACTGACATTTTATAGAAATAACACCTTCCAGTTGTTGTATATACACAACCTTTCAAAAGTTTGGGGTCACTTAGAAATGACTGGTGTTTTGCAGGAGTAATGGTTGCTGATAATCGGCCTCTGTACACCTATATAGACATTCCATTAAAAATCTGCTGTTTCCAGCTACAATAGTCATTTACAACATTAACCATGTCTACACTGTATTTCTGATCAATTTGCTGTTATTAAAAAATGTGCTTTTCTTTCAAAAACAAGGACACCTCTAAGTGACCCCAAACTTTTGAACGGTAGCGTAGGTGTCTAAAACTATGAATAGTTGTTCTTAAAAGAGAACCCTTCAAAAAGAAAAAAAAATAGAAAAAAAGGAAACAAAAGTACAGTAGTTCGAGAAAAGCATTTCTGTAAAGAGATCAGTATATAGCAGCACTTCAATCCACATCAATCTAGATCTATATGTTTATGGCTGCATTTGAGTTTGTGGAGAGATGTTCTCAGAGCCAATCAATGCATTCATTAAGAAGGGACGACATCCATCTCTCAGCCTTAGTGATTTATTGATCCCCTGCTCTCTTTAGCCAAACACATTGAATGAAATCAACCCAACTATTAAGCTCAATGGGAGTGGTCAAATGCCAAAAATGTATATAGAACCATATTTAATGTACGAGTGAAGGAACTGAAATTCTAACGGCTACAGTACAGTGCCCTGAGGCATCATTGCTGTAATTCATGTCATCGCGATCTCAAAATTCAAAAAGGGAGCTAAAACAGAAAGATGTTACTTGTAGCCAATGGATGGTTGAATCCTAATCTACAACACAGTGTTTGGGTTATTGGTTTTTCTCATTCATTTTGCCTTGGCTAAGTGCTCTCAGTGCGATCAATGCGACTGGTGGGTCCCTGGGGACTACAGTCATACTAATTAGGAGTGAAACAATAGGCCTGTTTTTCTTTAAATTCATTAACAACGTACCGTTACTGTATATTTCACCATTAGTGTTTTGATTATATTAATTAATTTAATTTGACGCATAGAATTCTGTTAACTACTTTTCGAGTATTAAAATATACTGTATACCTTACACACAAACGTACACACACACACACACACACACACACACACACACACACACACACACACACACACACACACACACACACACACACACACACACACACACACACACACACACACAGTCAAAGCTGCTGTTCTAATATATACTATTGACTTCACTACCCACTTTATATTTATAAATACAGTCCATTATTACATTGCATATGACCTATTCTATTACTTCCACTACTTATTATTTTTGACTTGATTAGTGATGAATGTACTGCATTGTTGAGGGAGATAGCACATAAGCATTCCCCTGCACCTTTTACACCTGAAGTAAACTGTGTATGTGACTAGGGCTGTTGCGGTGACTGGTCTTGAGTCAAATTCCACGTGACCACGTCAAAGTAATTAGGCTTCTCCAAGCTCTAATGCTGCTGATGGTTATTAGTAGCCTATCAAACTTGCTAACTGCCTGGTACTCAGCACTCTATTGTACCTCGAATCACTCTGACATCAATGCAAATGTGATCGAAAATCTAATCACACACTTCATAAGAGCCCATGAGCTCATGTGGACCAACATTTCTATAGGCTATGTAATCTCACGCATATATTATTTAGTATGTAAAGACAAGATTAAATCAATAATAGTCTGATGGTTGATAATATTAGCCTATCACTTGTGAATTATATATTATCACTATATATTATCACTTGTGAATGATGCCCAGTTTAAGGCAAGAAACTATGTCTTTATTTTGTGACGTTTTCTAACCATAGTCGCACACCTCATGTATCCTAGCCCATAGGAACCTAGAACCCCACATAGAAAATATAAACTAGAACAACCCCCCAGTTACGACCTGACCTACTCTACCATAGAAAATAAAAGCTTTCTACGGTCAGGACATGACATCTTCCAATATCTTCAATATGCACCTCGGAATTGGATAAGGATGTGTCTGTCTTCACTTGTAGCCTGTGAGAAAGACACGATCACGTGTTGGGAAGCCATGTGAGTGAGGTGAGAGGTGCTTTGGAGCAAACAGCACTCAGGGAGAAGGGCTGCAAAAGGCATGGATTTTTTAGGGTGCATTATGGCCACACAAAGGGGAAAATTGAGGAATTATCAAGTGCTTCTCAAAATGTGAATGTGAGACTGACGAAGTGTGTACAATCTGCGCAAAAAAACAAAGCAGAGCTCATGCCTTTCAAGATACTTTTTTCAAATCATCATTCGTCGCATCATGCAGCCTGACAATGTATTACAAATCAAAACATATAGCCCAACGTTTGTAGAGCAACTAAAGTTACATGAATAACTCTAAATTAAACATATAGGAGTACATATATCTTCATTAACCACTCAACACAGAATAGCCAAATGTGCTCACTCCCTCAAATCGTTTGGAGAAAATATCCTTTCTATTTTATTTAGCTTTGTTCAATTGTATTCTTCATACTATAAACTAATGTAAAATAATGCCACGGAATTCTAAGCAAATCTTGTCTAATAAATGAACTAGTGTAGCCCACAGCCATATGGCATAGTTAGATCAGGACCTAACATAACGACAACTCAGAGTATGCTATTCTGTTCTTCTGAAATATCATGTTTCTTTAGTTCTGTCTAAAATAAATAATTGATTTATTCTGAAGGTGTAGGCTATATTACATGGATTTATTAGACTTTTTAAAATGTAGATGTTCCAAAGGTCTGTATCAGTGGCTTGTAGGCTATGTGTAGAAGCCAGGAGATGCTTAATGTGTTTCCATTAATTAACGGTCAATTACCGTGAGACCGACAGTTACCGACAGAGACCATCAGCATCACCGGCTGACAAAATGTTTTGACCGCTACAGCCCTAGGTGAGACAATAAACTGCTCGTGTACATAAACATCATGTGACAAATACATTTGACTTGATTTTGATTTGTTGATTTGATACACCCTCCATATGTATTTGGAAAGTAGATTTAAGATATTAGGTATTAATTATTGATTGATTTATTATCAAAAAAATAAGCCCTTTATGTATTACAGTAGTCAAAAATGTAGTATTTGGTCCCATATTCCTTGCACGCAATGACTACATAAAGCTTGTTTCTACAAATTTGTTGGATGCATTTACGGTATGTTTTGGTTGTGTTTAAGATTAAGATTTGTCTGATATGAACGGAATGGTGAATAAAGTTGTGTGCCATTTTGGATTCACTTTTATTTTAAGTACGAATAGAAGATGTTTCTGAACATTTCTACATCCAAGTGGATGCTACCATGATTATGGATAATCATGAATGAATTGTGAATGATGATGAGATAGAAGGTTACAGAGGCACAAAGATCATACCCCCCCAAAATGCTAACCTCCCCTGTTATTGGTAATGGTGAGAGGTTAGCATGTTTTGTTGTAGCCTCTGGACAGGACAGTGGATTCAGGGAAATCGTCTCTCCATTAGTATATACCTGATGGTAAAATGCAGACCGTTCTATCACCCGAGAGGTTGTTATCGTATATATTCCACCTCAGGAGAACAACAAGCTGCCACTTAATGGACTGCAAAGGGACAATATAGGAACAAGGAGGAATCCTATAACACCGGCTACAATACTCAACGCATGTGGCAGGGGCTACAGTCCATTACAGATTACAAAGGTAGACCTAGTCGTGACTTATCCAACGATGCCTCTCTACCAGAGAACTCAAAGCATTTTATGCAAGTTTTTACAAAAACAACACTGAGCTGTGCACGAGTGAACTGGGTGATCTTGCTCTCCGAGGCCAATGTGAGTAAGGTTTTCAATCTGGTCAAAACTCGCAAGGCCGCGAGGCTGGACGGTATACCAGGGCGCATTCTCAGAGCATGTGCAGACCAGCTGGTAGGCATCTTCGTGGTCATTTTCAAACCTTGTCCAAGTTTATAATCTCCACATGTCTCAAACACTGACCACCTTCATTCCTGCCCCCAACAACTCTAAGGCTACCTGCCACAATGACTATCGCTCTGTAGCACTACCATCTGTAATCATGAAGTGCTTTGAAAGTCTGGTCATGGCACCCTAGACCCATTCCAAATTGCATACTGCCACAACAGATCTACAGACGATGCAATCTCAACTGCACTCCATAATGTCCTCTCCTACCTGTACAAGAGGAATACCTATGTGAGAATGCTGGCTCACATCAACACCATTATCCCAGAAACCCTAGACCCACTCCAATTTGCATACCGCACTAACAGATCCACAGATGACGCAATCTATTGCACTCCACACTGCCCTTTCACACCTGGACAAAAGGAACACCTATGTGAGAATGCTATTCATTGACTACAGCTCAGTGTTCAACACCATAGTGCCCTCCAAGATCGTCACCAAGCTCGGGAAACTGGGACTGAAAACCTCCCTCTGCAACTGGACTCGGAACTTCCTGACGGGCCGACCAGGTGCTGAGAGTAGGCAACACTTCCTCTGCCACGTTGACCCTCAACACCGGGGCACCCCAAGAGTGTAAGCTTAGCCTTCTCCTGGTACTTCTTGTTTACCCACGACTGCGTGGCCATGCACGACTCCAACTCCATCATCAAGTTTTCAGACAACACAACATTAACAGGCCGCAGTGCAGAGGGTCAAGAGCTTGAAGTTCCTCAGTGTCTACATCACTGAGGACTTAACATGGTCCTCTCAAACCTGAGCAGTAGTAAAGAAGACAATGCCTCTTCTACATCAGGAGGCTGAAACAACTTTTACAGCTGCACCCGAGAGCATCTTGACTAGTTGTATCACCGTCTGATATGGCAACTGCACCGCTTGCAACCGGAAGGCCCTACAGAAAGTGGTGCGGACAGCCCAGCATATCACTTGGGGCGAGCTCCAAGCCATTCAGGACGTACAGTGCTTTAGAAAGTATTCATACCCCTTGACCTATTCCACATTTTGTTGTGTTACAGCCTGAATTCAAAATGTATTAAATAACATTTTAAAAATCTCACCCATTTACACACAATACCCCATAATGACAAGGTGAAAACATGTTTTTTTTTTACATTTTAGCAAATTTATTGAAAAATAAACATCTCAAATACATAAGTATTCACACCTGAGTCCAAACTTTGTAGAAGCACCTTTGATTACAGCTTTGAGCCAGCTTTGGTATGTCTGTATCAGCTTTGCACATCTGGAGTTGGGGGATCTTCTTCCATTCTTCCTTCCAGATTTTCTCAAGCTCTGTTAAGTTAGATGGGGATTGGCGGTAAACAGCAATCTTTCCACCGATTTTATATGGGATTCAAGTCTGGGCTTCGGCTGGGCCACTCAAGGACTTTCACATTCTTGTTCTGAAGCCATTCCAGCGTTGCTTTGGCTGTATGCTTAGGGTGATTGTCCTGTTGGAACGTAAATCTTTACCCCAGTCTAAGTTCATCTGCGCTCTCTCATCATGTATTTGCCTGCATTTTGCTCCATTCATTGTTCCTCTATCCTTACCAGTCTCCCAGTCCCTGCCACTGAAAAACATAAACATAACATGATGCTGCCAACACCATGCTTTACGGTAGGGACGGTGTTAGATGGTTGATGAGCTGTGCCTGGTTTTCTCCAGACATAGCACTTTGCATTCAGGCCAAAGAGTAACATTTTTGTCTCATCTGACCACAACATATTTTGCCTTATGCTCTCAGCGTCTTTCATGTGCATTTTTGCAAATTCTAGGCCAGCTGTCATGTGCCATTTTCTCAGAAGTGACATCTGTCTGGACACTCTCCCATAAAACACAGATTGGTGAAGTGCTGTAGAGACTGTTGTCCTTCTAACAGGTTCTCCCATCTCAGTCAATGAACTATGTAGTTCTGTCAGAGTGGTCATTGGGTTCTTGGTCACCTCCCTGACCAACACAACAAAATGTGGAATAAGTCAAGGGGTATGAATACTTTCTGAAGGCACTGTATATATTACCATTAGTATAACACCATGAGTATTTATATATTCCTGCTGTCAGTCACTTTTCAACCCTGTTTACATGGCTATCCTACTACCAGTTAGTGTTGTCATGATACCATCATTTTGACTTTGATACCAGGTTTAGTATCATGATTCTCGATACCATCACGATACTCAATATCAAAACAATATCACTGCAAAAAAAATTGATACGTAATTTCACTGCATGTGATGCAGTGAAATCCAGGTCAGATTAGGTGCATATAGATGTCAGCCCCCATGCAATTATCATAATTCCTCTAATGGCACTTGATCCAGACAGAAACTCAGCTACTGCTCCATTCAATTGTTGGGCATCTTTTCAATATCATTATATGTGACCCGTTTCAAGAAGATAGGCATATGCAGCATGTCACTAGACGTGAGGAGAGGCATTTTAACGTTTTTTTTATTTTGTGTTTTTATCAAAATACGTTTTCTGGGAGAAATGCCTTCTGGATCATGTGATGGTTCACTAACAGTAAACAGAAGACTTCAGCAGGGGTTCTTAAACTTTTTCAGCTCAAGACCCAAAATGAAAAAATCCCCTGACCCAAATCGTCCTCCATTGACCCAAATGAAGAACAAATTGTTTTTGATTATACGGTAGATGCATTCTCATAACTTGCGACCCACCTCTTACATGCTTAGGGCCCACTTTGGGTCACGACCCCTAGTTTAAGAAACCCTGATCTACAGTACAGAAGACATTGCAAAAAAACTGTGATGCCTTTGGCTATCCGGCTCTAGAGATCACTACTATACACTTCACTATATCAATAAAGTGAAGCATTTAAGACGAGTGGGGCCAGTGATATCATGACAATTACAATGTGTAGCATAACAGTACAGAGAGTCGATAGAACTCCATAGCTTTGGGGAATAGGCGCATGCAGGGGCATGCAACGGGAGTCAACCACTACCCTGATGTGAGGTTTCACTTCTCACAGATCTATGATCTATGGGTGGGGGGGGGATTTGTCGCTCATTGAAAGGTTTAAAAGATCCGTCCGAAGAGGATATGGACACAAAGTAAAGGCTGAACATACTGTGGTTACGCAGGCGGGCATGCACACACATGTGCAAGAGAGCTCACACACGCATGCACACATAGAGAAGAGGGGGGTTATAGGAGATCTCCTACCATCCTGTTCTGTCTTTGTCAGCTCTACTAGTTTCTTCTGTTTCAGTGTGTCCACCACGTCGGCCAGGCTTCCTTTGCGGCGTTCCGGTGTTCTGAAGGCGGATCCGCCTAGCAGCTCGCCGCAATCCTGGGAACACTCCTCAGGCTTTGGTGGAGATATAGAGTTATTCCGGTAGGAGTTCAAGGAACAGCCCTTGCTACTAGCATTGTCCTATAGGAACAAATAAAACAGGGGTGTTTTGGAATTAGTGGAATGACAATACTAGGACTTTTTCATTTTTTCTTTAGTAGGTTATGGCCATTATTTCAACTTATCACTCGCCACAAAGTTAAGTGTAACTTACAATCTATTTCTCTAACAACTTTGAACTTTTCATCACCTCTCTATTGATATCCCTAGACTAATGTCTGTGGGTGTTGTTGCTGTGGGTGTTGTTTAAATTGTTGCATAAATCATGGCAATCATCTTCATACAGCAGAACTTAGACTCAGGCCAGGTTGCAAATCTCTGTATTGGCAGCCAGAGAGTGACACCGTGGCACAGAGGGACTGGCATGGCAGTGGAAAAGGTCAAGTTGAGATATATGTCCCAAATGGCTTCCTATTCCCTATGTAGTGCACTACCCATAGGGCTCAGGTTAAAAGTAGCGCACTATATAGGGAATAGGGTGCCATTTGGGACAGACACCATAACTCAGCGGTTTCGCAACAAAGACAGTCCCCTTCGGGCTTGTACCAAGAACACGGTTACGGATATCCCCTCACTCCATCTTGTGATTGACGAATGCAACTCAATACAGAAGAATGACACCGGTCATACATAGACTGTGGGGCAAGGGTGAGAGGTACATTTTTACAACTGTCATGCATGGAGATAGCTCTTTTTAACCTGAAAAGGCCAGCTAACTATGAGTTTTTGTGACACTGAATAAACTTCCATCAGCTAACATATGTGACTCGTTTCAGGATACTAGGTGTATGTCATGTGTCACTACTCCACAGGAGAGCAATTAGTACGGAAACTTCTTTATTTTAATCAAAATGTGTTTTTTGGGGGGCAGAAATGCCTTCTGGAACATGTGAACTTTCATGTGCCTAAATAACAAATATTTATGCCATCTGTAGATATGAATACAATTGTTAAATTATGAGCCTAGTTGGTTTAGCCACAGAAAAAGAAAGCAAACTTCCCGCTAGCCACGATTGTCTGAGATATTGAGTTCAGACCGGTCTGCCATGCTTCTGTCTATTTCAGCTGGTCAGTATGTGTAGGTAAACCTGTCTAACACGGCTTTAAAAAATATATATCCCGTAGTAGAACTGCATAAGTGTTGCTCTCCACCTTCTGAAGGACCGAGTTTTGAAATCAGTGTAATTCGAGTTTATTAGCTAAAGAGATGGAGAAAACACCTGTCTCCGGATTACATCTTCAAACTAAGGGCAACCATGGCATCCGTGACAGAGAAGGAGAAGCGTCCACCCATGTATACATAAGATAGTCTAGCTAGCTTCATTTTCAGATATTGTCAGAAAGTCATTTTCATTTCAAGATAAAGTGTACTGTTGGCTCGCTAGCTAATGTTACGTGAATGATCTGTGTAGTAATATTATATGTATCTCAGAGCCATTTGCTTTGCTAGTTATAGCCGAATGTTAGCTTGCTAACATTGCACCTGGTTGGATAGCTACCTGCAGATTCACGCAGGGTAGTAACGTCATGAGTTGGAATTATGATTCATTGTTTAACTAGCTAGCTACATGTCTTAACAAAAGACTCCACTATGCAAGTATCCATTTTAATAGAATGTTCATGATGTCACTGTGATATGACAGCTGTTGATAGACTTATATGGTAAATTGGCTCACACATGGCCAGTGTCAGTAAACGTGGGCAAAAAAGCGTAAATTGTTGACAGCAGCACAGTTGCAGTTAGCAATACTCTGGATAACATAGAAACAGCCTAACCTGTTCTGCTTAGGGCGAGTAAAATGGTCAGAGTGAGCTGTTCTGTCATTTGTGTCTGTAATTAGCTAGCCAACGTTAGCCAGTTAGCTTGGACAGAACGCTCGGATCAACCCTTAAAACGATGGATGGGGATGAAGCTTAAAAGGGTGTGAACGATGCTGAACAGGTGTAATTTTATCCAAAGTGAAAAACAAATTCAAATTTTGATACATAAGATCCTACGGGCTTTGGTCAAAAGTAGTGCACTATATAGGGAATAAGGTTGCCATTTGGGACGCAAAAATACTGTTTGGTATTGAATGCACATTGTCCATCAGTAGACACTTTAGCACAGGTGGCCTGACGAGAGGTTTATTCCTGTATGTTTTCTCCTCCTCTTACAGAGCGGGGGGGCGGGGGGGTCTCCAAGAACTTTAGATGTCTTTGACTAACAGCGACATCTTAAGACCTCCTTGAAACTGTTCCAAGAGGCATTTGTCTTAAAGAGGAAGATTCCTCTGTAATAGGGCTCAGTTGCAGTGTGTCAATCTGACGGAGAGTGTGTGTGTTTGTGTGTGTCTCACTGTCTGAGTAGGGCCTATACTCTCCCAGTCCGACTCAGGCTGGCTGTCTCTGATTGGCTGGTGCTCCTCTGGGAAGGGTTTGCCGTGCAGAGGGGGCGTAACTGGCTGGTCATGGCTTTCTCTGTCCTCATTGGCCCAGCCCACACTGTCCTGACCTATCGCTTCCTCTTCCTCTGTCGCCGGGGGAAACGGAGGTGTGGCTCGTTTGGACGACATCATTCTATAAGGAAACAGGGAGAGGGAAAACATTTATGAATTTCCTCAATATTCAGGCATATCTACAGTTTTTCAATCTTCAAACAGATATGCACCTGCTGGGAATAACCCAAAACAACCCCTATAAATGAATTCCAGGATTAGGGTGGATGGCAGGATGATAGAATGCTCTCATACTGGAAGAGAAAGACAGAAAGAAACTGTGAACCACAGGAAGACTTCCTGGATTAAGCGGATGTTGCTGATGGCAGATCGCATGGAGATAAAGACCCAAACTCTGATGTGGGTTTTATCAGTGGTGTGACTCCATCGCCTACTGATTCCTAGAAGTCGAGTATTGAGGTCCATCATCAGGAAGACAATCACGACTACACTGCAAAACAAGTCCTTCTAGTGTGTGGTTTTTACACTTGTTTTTTTATAAAACTAGTTGTTCCTGCCAAAACTAGCATCTGGAGTTAAAAGCACTGCTGTGCAGAGGGGTTTCTCTGTCTCCTTCTCCAGTGGAATTTATAGATTATTTTGAGGTTTTTGATTAACTTCGTTAAAGGTGCAATAAACAGAAATCGCTCTGCCATTTCATGTGACAAAACAAGCAATGCATAATGTAAAGAATCATTGTACCATCTAAACCGCTGTGAAATATATTTTCAATAACCCAAAATGTTGTATTTTCAGCTGCTTGAAGCTGGTGTACAAAACCGAAATTAAAAGACACAAAAGACAACTTAAGAGCGGGAAGCATAGAAATAACGTGCTTAGAAAATATCTATCGCTTATAGACTTGCTTTCAATGAGAAAGACATTCTCATTAGTCGCCCAAAAAGTGATATATTGTGGCTTTAAAACCTTCACTGAATGTTTCAATAAGACTGTTTATTTGGTATTAAGCACAGATAGGACACGTGGAAATTCATTTCCTTAGGCATTAATCACGCAAACACATTTCTTTTTAATTGTGAAAGGCATTAGGGATATTCAAAACTATAATTGTCTGTTGTGTATCAATGGAATTGGTCCACCGTGCCACCAGGTTGGAGCTAGCAAGCAATGTTATTGTTTTTTACGCATAAAGCTGTCAATTTTTGTCTATTCAAAAATAACCCATTTTATAAGGAAACAAGCAATCATTAAGATCAGGTGTGGCCAATTAGTGGGTACAGCCAACTCACCTGAACACACTTACTAAGATAGAGGCTAGAGAGAGCTTTGTTGATGCTGAAAATGGAATGTATATGTTTTTAAATAATATTCTTTGAACATTCTCTAATTGTCATTAAAGTGTTCTTGTGTTTTTTTTTATGGAATGTTTTCGTAACGTTCTCTGAACAATTTGACAACATGACTTTAAATAGAACCACGAGAAAACCTGTAAGAACCTTAACGCTGAAGAACTGGAATTCACACAGAAGAACATTGTTTCTTAAAGTTCTCTGAACTATGAGAACATTCCCAATGTCAAACCAGCTGGAGAACATTCCTAGAACATTACCAAACTTGAAATTAAATGTAATGTAACCATATTTGAACTTTTGGGAAATGTTCTGCTAAAGTAATGAAATATCAAGGAAATACAGTGGCTTGATTCAAAGTGGCCTTCTGTGTAAACCTGTATTTCCTAACGCAAAGCCTCATGCCACCACCTGACCGTGCCAAGTCAATAAATCACTTGCTGCAATTACTTTACACACAAACCCGCTCAAAACTATTGTTAAGTGTTCATTGCCAATACAAAAGCTGCATGCCAATTTTCCACTCTTCTCCCAAACTGTACATTTGCACACTTACTGTCATGGATTTAACAATGGCGTAACGCTTACACCGATCACATGATACCAAATCCATGACAGAGAGTGTGCAAGCGCACACTCTGGGAGAAGGGTGGCGAATTGGGCCTCAAGCCAAATGGGATTATAAAGTGGGAACATGAGAGTTGTGTTTCACGCCAAAGACAATCAAAGCCCAAAGATTCTATGAAGTAGAACAGTATTAGCACTCCATAAATCACGCAGGACGATTTATCTTTGAAGTGTTCTGTCTCTTGGGCCCTTTGACACGTAAATCCAACCCTTACTCAAATATCTACGACAGACAGACAGACAGACAGACAGACAGACAGACAGACAGACAGACAGACAGACAGACAGACAGACAGACAGACAGACAGAGTCAGAGAAAGAAGGGGAGAGGAAAGTTGAGAAAGAAAGAGAACAAAACAGCAGATATCCCACAGTAGCAGGTATCCCACAGTAGCAGGTGTCTGGAAGCTTATGATCAGAGGTGGACGTTCTGCAACTGTCACCAGCACTAACGTTGTGTGTGTTGGTGTGAGTATGTGTATGCTTGCATGTATGTGTGCGTTCAAAGGGGTGTGAGATGGTTGTGTGATTGTGCGCAAAGCCAAACTTGGACAGGAGAGGCCCCTTGCATAAAGTCACACGGCCATCCTTGCAAAGATGACATCTGACGCCAGCCCTGACCCGACTGTGACACTGACGATAGCATCGGTTAATTAACCCACCAAATCCATCTACTGTGTTCCTCTGTATTGCTATCATGCTCACTCCCTACAGGCTGTATCACAACCGGCCGTGATTGGGAGTCCCATGGGGCGGCGCACAATTGGCCCAGCGTGGTCTGGGTTTGGCCGGTGTAGGTGCATCATTGTAAATAAGAATTTGTTCTTAACTGACTTGCCAAGTTAAAGAAAGGCTACATTTAGATTTAAAAAAGGAAAATTCACACTTTTTCAACATAAAATGCATAATCTCCAGCACCACCGCAATGTGAAAATGTGAAAATTTCTATGTTCTGTAGTTAAAAAGATAGAAAAAGATAAGTGTTTCTGATGACATCATCTGGAGACACTCGTGACATCATCTGATGTGCATCATGTGATAAAACAAAAATATGAGCAGGCAAAGGTTAGTAAGCAACTGATATGGAATACACACTTAACCCATGCCCGTAGGCTAGCATAAAAACTGTACACAACCAACAACAAACCCAGTAGTATGCGCTATCTCCCAATGCCATACAATATCACAATGCTTCATGTAAGGAACCAAAGAGTCTGGCCCTCCAGTCAGAGTTAGCTAAATGAACTTTCACGCCCACTGCATAACAGAATACAGACAGACAGACAGACAGACAGACAGACAGACAGACAGACAGACAGACAGACAGACAGACAGACAGACAGACAGACAATCCAGATAACAATCCAAATTTACTACAACGCTTCAGCGGCTAACACACCAAGCGAATCGATAAGCGTGTTGCTAATCGATTTTGGCGGGGGGCAGAGGGGAGAAGAGGGGTTGAGGAAAAAGGAGAGAAGAAAGAAGGTGGCCTATATTTAGCTGACAATATTGCCGCCTGCTGTGTTCATGGGAGCTTAAGAGCTAGCTAGCTTCTTGGAACTGAGATATCATTTGGCCTGGAATGCCTGGACCTCATAAAATCGCTGCCACTGATAGTATCATCACGCAACAGACCCTGAGCTGTTTGCTAGTGTTAATGAGACCTACAGACCGTGTGTAGTTAGTTAGCATTAGCCAGACCCAATCATAGAAAATAGCAATCTCCATTGGCAATATCAGGCCCAGTATAATTGAGTGAGGCAAGGGTTTGGTTTATGTTAGCTAAAGCGACAAAAATAAAACTATGATAACAAGAATGAATTGCTGTTTAGTCCTCAAACAGGCACTATAGTCTAATCTAACAATAACCATTTTTCATCAATTTCGTTCAAATTATCTCAGGCTTACATTGAGGTCCATCAATGAAGAGCCCAACCGTTGCAGATACATTATATATACAAAAGTATGTGGACACCCCTTCAAATGATTGGATTTGGCTATTTCAGCCACACCCGTTGCTGACAGGTGTATCAAATCGAGCACACTGCCATACAATCTCCATAGACAAGCATTCGTAGTAGAATGGCCTTACTGAAGAGCTCAGTGACTTTCAACGTGGCAACGTCATAGTACGCCACCTTTCCAACAGGTCAGTTCGTAGATTTTTTGCCGTGCTAGACCTGGCCCGGTCAACTGTAAGTGTTGTTATTGTGAAGTGGAAACGTCTAGGAGCAGCAACGGCTCAGACGCGAAGTGGTAGGCCAAAAGTGAAGTGATGGACAAATGTGGGTTTGTCAAATGCCAGGAGAATGCTACCTGCCCCAATGCATAGTGCCAACTGTAAAGCTTGGTGGAGGAGGACTAGGCCCCTTAGTTCCAGTGAAGGGAATCTTAACGCTACAGCATACAATTACATTCGAGATGATTCTGGGCTTCCAACTTTGTGGAAGGCCCTTTCCTGTTTCAGCATGACAATGCCCCAGTGCACAAAGCGATGTCCATACAGAAATGGTTTGTCAAGATCGGTGTAGAAGAACTTGACTGGCCTGCACAGAGCCCTGACCTCAAACACATCGAACACCTTTAGGATGAATTGGAACGTAGACTGCGAGCCAGGCCTAAATGCCCAACATCAGTGCCCAACCTCACTAATGCTCTTGTGGCTTAATGGAAGCAAGTCCCCGCAGCAATGTTCCAACATCTAGTGGAAAGCCTTCCCAGAAAATTGGAGGCTGTTATAGCAACAATGGTGGGACCAACACCATATTAATGCCAATGACTTTGGAATTAGATGTTCGACGAGCAGGTGTCCCCATACTCCTGGTAATGTAGTGTAGGTTTGAATCTCCCTGATGCCGTTTCATAATAATAAAATACATATTTGCGCGATTAATGCCGAAGGAAATTAATTTCCACGTGTCCTATCTGTGCTTAACCCCAAATAAGCTAGCAGTCTTATTGAACCATTCAGTGAAGGTTTTAAAGCTGCGATATGTAACTTCTTGTGTGATCAATGAGAATGCCATTCTCATTGAAAGCAAGTCTAAGAAGCGGTGCCCGAATACCTTTGGCTGTGTAGTATGTATGTGATGAAAGATGAACAGAAAATCAATAATTGTACACAAAGGAGCATGAATGAAGTACTCTCCCATCTACACACACACACACACACACACACACACACACACACACACACACACACACACACACACACACACACACACACACACACACACACACACACACACACACACACACACACACACACACACCCTACTCAACTTACATTGGTGTAATGGCTGTTACTATATATCTGATGAGGCACACAGAGCGAAAGAGATAGAGAAACCCCCAGAGACATCAACCTTTACTTCACTGTAAACTAAATATTACTACAGTTTGAGATGCCTGGAGGAAGCCTTAGGAGAGAGGAATGGAGAAATGGAGTAATTACAGTCGAGGCGGTGGCAGACATTTTCCCTGAAGTAGAGAATGTTCCCGCTGGGAGCCCAACAAAAGAGTGACTCTGGCTTCCTGGAGAGACTCTGATGAGACCATGATGAGACAGTGGTTCTAACAATACACTCTATTCATTTTTGTTTCACATGATTACCGGTCATGTGGCTCCAAACCGACTAGGCCAACCTAGGGCAACATCCCGAACGACCACTACCCGTTTCCAGGCCAATATTTACACACTATTAGAGTATCAAAATCAAATTGCTTCTCTCGAAGTTGCGTTCATGTCTAAGATTTTTTTCTTGGAACGACGAGCCAAAGTAGCAAATGCATTGTATATCCATGACACAAGAGTTGTCAAGATTGATAAGGAAACAGATCAGACACTGTGTGACCATGTCAATCACATATGCCTTTTATCACTTTAGTCATGATGAGTAAAATGGCTAATGGATATTACACAAAAACAAGTAGCTAAAAGAAAACAGTAATTCAATCTAATTTAGCTTCTGGATACAAAATAGCTGCATGTAGTTTCTTTCCATAATAAGGCCAAGGGGGCATATTTCTATTTGCATATATATATAGGCATATTTCGCCGTTCTACATTAGGGGTTGCTTCTGGTTAATGTAGTTTCTTCCATCTCTCACCATAGAAAATGTATAAAAGACTTTTGGGTAATGTATTTCCAAAAACACACTCACCCAACCTATATCAATGGACGTTGTTTGCTGGAGGAGCATGTTAGTGGAGCATTTTTACCCCCCCCCAAAGTTGAGGGTTATTTATAATCCCTTCGTGAGCTCAAGCGAAAGAAAATGGGGGGTCAGAATTTGGCAGGAGTTCACCATTCACTACCTCTCCTGGAACATGGAAACCTGACTATTCCAGAGAAACAATAGGCCATTGTGGAACGTGGAGGCAGAAGGACCTGTCCGTGACAGATGAGAGGTAGAGCGAGGGCCCCTCTTAGAAAAACAGCACACAATACACCATTCAGCAGCCAGAGTCCCCTCTGCCACTTGTGGAGTGATGAGGGCGGCAATAAAGGCCTCTGATTCGCCCAATTGGGTGTAAAATCTCCAGCAATTCCTGAAGGGAGCTGAGGAAATGGGAAATGCAAAAAGAAAGGGCACTAGAGAGAGAAAGGAGAGCGAGAGAGAGTGAGAAAGAGAATTAAGAAAAATAAGTCACAAAAAAAGAGAGAATCTGGATCTTCTTGGTCTCCTGGACAACTGGACAACCCCAATAAGCACACAAAAAATGTTGGGTTAAAAACAACAAATGCTGGGTAAATAGTGGACAGAAAATAAGTTGGGTTATTTTTGACCCAGCCAGTTGGGTCACTTAGTTGGGATATTGAGCTATGATCCAACAGGTCATATCAAAATACTAGTGGTGTGGCTTAGTAGTGGAGTGGATTTCAGTTATTTTTGGCCACCTGTGAGAGTAAATGTCATTCCGGTTCATCTATTCTATTGTATTGTCAACACATCTTAAGGTTGAGAACTGACACTTTTGTAGCTTAATGAGGCTTGAACAAGTTGAGTTCCTCAAGTGCCTACGCTTATCCCAATGTTGGGAAAGTTTCCACTTAATGATATTTAAATAATAATGTTTTTAATTGTATATTAAAATATTGAAGGCAAATTTACATTTGCAGTGTACAAACATAACATGAACATGAATTACATTTACTCTCACGGGTGTAATTTATGTTCATCCTGTAGAGTCTGTACACTGCAAATAAATATGTTCCTTCTCATTACATAGTTGAATATAACATTCATAACATTATTTAAATATTATAAAGTGGTAACTATCTCAACATTGGATATGCATAGGCACATAAGGAACTCAAAATTTTGTGTAAGCCTTATTAACCCTTTGACACGTGTTAACAAATGGGTGTGATCCTTCTAAAGGGGTCTCTGCAACGTACACTCAAACCAGTGAGATTAGAACGCTTATTTAGAACGTCCAGTTTTGATTGACGCAACAGTCAGCGTCTGAACTGGTCGGACTGTTTTTTCACAAAAACATTTGGCACAAACACAGCCCTTACTGTCCTGAATGTGACCAGTTTTTTTTGGATGCAATGTTCAGACATTCACAGAAGTAGCAACAGCATAACATAGTCATCCAAACCGGTAAATGTAGGCTACGTTAGTCCTAGCACTAACTGAGGAAACGTAACACAAGCGGTCATATGTAGCTAACTCTTGGCTGACATAAACCACAATATGAATTAGCTAATAGCAACTACTATTTACAACTGATCGAAATAATTGAGTGAAACACTCTCAAAAAATGTAAAGTAATCCAACAATGGGTAGTTTGGGTGCGCAACCATGTTTGTTTTTCCGCATCAACCAAAGATGAGAAGAGGAGACACGATGAGTTTTGTCTGTTTGCAGTATGTATATTGAAGGGGGTGTGTCGTCGACGATCATTCACTTCCGGAAGTTTACGCGAAAGATGAGTGAACCGTTTCTTCACCTCATTATAACATCTTTGGTCTGACAAACAATTCTGTGACACCCAGAATGCAGTGTATAATGTCAGCAAAAATGTCTTCACACATAGCTGGCAAATAACTTAGCATTAGCTCATCATAATCAGTACAACCTATTTTACAGCGGTCTAAGGGGGCCAGGGTTCAGCGTCGTCCAGGTTAGGGGAGGGTTTGGCCGGGGGGCTTTACTTGGCTCATCGTGCTCTAGCTACTCCTTATGGCAGGCTGGGTGCCTCCAGGATGACTTCAGTTGTCAGTTGAAAGGTGTTTCCTCCGACACTTCGGTGCAGCTGGCTTCCAGGTTAAGTGGGTAGGTGTTAAGAAGCGCGGTTTGGCTCGTCATGTTTCGGAGGGAGCATGACTCGACCTTCGCCTCTCCAGAGCCCGTTGGGGAGTTGCAGCTGTGAGACAAGTTCACGAAAAAAGGAGTAAAATACAAAAATATGTATGCAATAATCACCAGTACTTGAACGTGAATAAAACTGTAAATACATTATGCTCCATACATACATACATACATACATACATACATACATACATACATACATACATACATACATACATACGGTATGCTACAGTTGTCAAGACTTCCGCCGAAGTTGGCTCCCCTGCCTGTTCAGGCGGTGCTCAGCGGTCGTCGTCACCATCCTACTAGCCGCTACCGATCCCTTTTTCGTTTGTCTGTTGGTTTTCTCTTACTAGTTTCACCTGTGTGTATTTTGGTTTAATTAGCTTCTCTATATGTAGTAGTTTGACCCGCCCTTGTTTTGTGCGGGATTGTCTTTTGTTACGTGTGTACATATTAGGTCGTAGTGTATTTTATTTTCTATACTGGACACCCTGTGGTTTTGGGTTGTCTGGTATAGTGTCCTGCGCCCTGTATTGTATTGGGCTTATCAGTTTGGTGTGCAATAGTAAAGCACTTTACTCCGTTACTCTCTCTCTCTGCGTCTGATTCCTGCACACACACCTAGTTCCGCGTGACAACAGTAGAAATGACAACACAATATACAGAAAATAAGGCACTTACTTTGATAGGAACGCACACATGTCCAAAGTTATTATTTGTACGGAAAACAACAAAGGCAATGCGAGTGCCAACCAGAAAATGTACCACGGGGGGAAAGTATGTGCAAGACTGTGCCATTGTATGCATATTTGATCTGCGGAAACATTGGGGAAGTGCTTGGGCTCTCCTCAAGAGTAGTTTGTCCGGCTCAGTAACGCCTAAAACATATTGTCCGCAACAGTGAAATGGGCTACTTCTATGTGAATTAACGAGGAGACGGAGCACACCACAATTCAAACTGTTGTCAGAAAATAAAAACTTGTTCAAAAATTTACTGAAACATAGCCTCTAGATAATTAGCAGGCAGCGCGGGTTAACTATCCTGTTGTGTAACAATCACATTTTGGAACAGTGAGTGCATTCTGACATCACGTGCATAAATCAACTCACGCTGGGGGCGACCATTAGAGATTTTTGGACAAATATGTCAGTACTCAACCTTCCCCAATGTGTATTCTGGTCCAACAGGCTAAGCACTACAAACCGTTCAAACATATAGGTCCTCTTCTTACTACCGTGTTCCCCCCAGAGTGTCTGATTGTGCATCCCAAATGGCATCCTATTCCCTATATAGTGCACTACTTTCCCCATCTATAGTGCACTATACAGGAAACAGGGTGCCATTTGGGATGCATCCCAGATCCATAAGTTGCCCATTAGTCAGTTTGGTCCCTCGTTAAATGGTAATTGAGAGGCCCAAACAGAGGCTACTGTCATTCACATACGTTGGAATGCAGACACACACACACAGACCCGGCTTTCTCCACAGAGATTCTTTAAATTCTCACCGAAATACAAAACTTCACTAGCAACCAATCAGTCATAGCGAAAACAGGCCAATTTTGAAAGCTAGTGCCCTAATGACAAGAAAAGCAGTTGTGTTTCCTGTCATTCTATTCCCATAAATGGATTTCTCTGGGAAGGGGGTGGTGCTGGAGGAAATGTACTTTAGCACTGTGTCCATTATGGGGTGACTCTCTGGGTAGCTGCGTGGCGGCTTTCAAGTAACACTACAGATACAATGCATTTTGTGTTGCATTTTATTAGATGCAACTGGGGGTACTTTCATGACACATTGAAGAAACCTGTGAAGCAAGCGGATATAGTGTATGGCGGATACGTCAATTGCTCGAATATTGTGCATTTGGTGATAGCTCAATGAAACACTTAAAAACCACAGGAGTTGCATTCATCATTCTATAGGTCAATGGAAAGTTGGTGTATAGTCAACAGTGTGTTTCAATTGGACCTCTATGTATTTACCTTATTGGTAAAGGAGTTCCGACCTATCGCAAGGACCAATTCATCTGGCCCCTAGTGAATGGAGGGCCTGGTCGACAGTGTGTTGAAAGCTGACAGCTTGCAGGAGGGGTGGCAGGGGAAAGTGAATGGCTGCTGAATCAATACTTGGTAGCAAAGTCCACATTCTATGTAGAGTGCTGTTTGTGTATTGTAATAAACCCGGGGCTGTATCAATCATCTCAGAGTAAGACTGCTGATCTAGGATCAGGTCCCCCCTCCATTCCACGTAATCTTATTAATTGTGATCTAAAAGACAAAACTGCTCTGGCCCTCAGGGATGCCAAGTTCGAATTCTAATTTTACCCACCCAAGACGGTGTATCCCGTTGTTCTGCATTTCAAAACACATTTTCTATGAGTATTATTCTAGTTTTAAAAGTGTGCATAGCCTGAAATTGTGAATCACATCAAATGGACACCTTCGTCTGGCACCAGCATGTGGATTCGTAAGTCTTCTAAAAGGAAAATCTCAGTGAACATAGAATGGAACCCTTGAAAAGGTTTAATTACTGAATCATTAGTTTTACCTCACTCACACATGCCCTCTGATACAGGGGTCTCTCTGTGCTAGTTCTCCCAAAGTCAGGCTGAACCTAAACAGCAGACCCCCCCCGAATTCAGGAGTGGTCTTGTTGACCAACACTCTCCCTTGCGTTTTTATCTTTCTTGGCATTGGAACACACCCATGTGTGTGTGTGTGTGTGCAGGCCTGTGTGTGCAGTATAATGCTCTGTCTGGGACGGGTACAGTACCACACACCCAACTGTCCCATACGTCCCTAAGAGGCTTCAAAAGTCAACACAAGCTGCAGCTGGCTCAAAACAAAGCAGCACTCCTTGCCCTTAACTGCACACCCAAAACTAACACCAACAACATGCATGAAAGTCTTTCATGGTTGAGGGTTGAAGAGAAATTGACTACCTCTCTTCTAGATTTTTTCTTCAAGAAGCATTTTGTGCGTTGAAAATGCCTAACCACTTGTATAATCTATTTGCATACACTTTGAACAGACATGCAAACCCCACCAGACACGCCACTATGGGTTTCTTCACGGTACGCAAAACAAAAACAGATTTAATGTGTCGCTCAGTTGTGTATAGAGCCATGTCATGGTGGAATGCTCTGCCACCAGAGGTTACTCAGGCAAAAAGCAAGTTTAGCTTGAAAAAAAAACAGATAAAAAAAAACATATTGTATCACTCTCCTATAATTGAACTGTGTATAAGAATATGAATATACAAATAGTGTGTAAATAGTATATGTGTTGTGTCTTGGTGTCTTTCCAATATATACCTATTATCTTTTATATACAGTGAGCTCCAAAAGTATTGGGACAGTGACAAATGTTTTGTTGTTTTGGATCTGTACTCCAGCACTTTGGATTGGAAATGTTACAATGACTATGAGGTTAAAGTGCAAACAGCTTCAATTTTAGGGTATTTTCATCCATATCGGTTGAACCGTTTAGAAATTACAGCACTTTTTGTACATGATCCACTAAAATGGGGGACTAAAAGTGTTAGAACAAATTCACTTACAGTGGGGAGAACAAGTATTTGATACACTGCCGATTTTGCAGGTTTTCCTACTTACAAAGCATGTAGAGGTCTGTAATTTTTATCATAGGTACACTTCAACTGTGAGAGACGGAATCTAAAACAAAAATCCAGAAAATCACATTGTATGATTTTTCAGTAATTAATTTGCATTTTATTGTATGACATAAGTATTTGATACATCAGAAAAGCAGAACTTAATATTTGGTACAGAAACCTTTGTTTGCAATTACAGAGATCATTCAGGTCATTCAGATCTTCAGGTCATTGACCAGGTCCTGCCGTGTAGTTCTGGGCTGATCCCTCACCTTCCTCATGATCATTGATGCCCCGCGACATGAGATCTTGCATGGAGCCCCAGCCTGACGGTGATTGACCGTCATCTTGAACTTCTTCCATTTTCTAATAATTGCGCCAACAGTTGTTGCCTTCTCACCAAGCTGCTTGCCTATTGTCCTGTAGCCCATCCCAGCCATGTGCAGGTCTACAATGTTATACCTGATGTCCTTACACAGCTCTCTGGTCTTGGCCATTGTGGAGAGGTTGGAGTCTGTTTGATTGAGTTTGTGGACAGGTGTCTTTTTTTACAGGTAACAGGTTTTAAACAGGTGCAGTAAATACAGGTACTGAGTGGAGAACAGGAGGGCTTCTTAAAGAAAAACTAACTGGTCAGTGAGAGCCGGAATCCTTACTGGTTGGTAGTTGATCAAATACTTATGTCATGCAATAAAAGGCAAATTAATTACTTAAAAATCATACAATGTGATCTTCTGGATTTTTAGATTCCGTCTCTCATAGTTGAAGTGTACCTATGATAAAAATTACAGACCTCTACATGCTGTGTAAGTAGGAAAACCTGCAAAATCGGCAGTGTATCAAATACTTGTTCTCCCCACTGTATATGTGTATTCAAGTAGTAAAAAGTATTTGGTCCCATATTCATAGCATGCAATGAATACATCAAGCTTGAAACTACAAATTTGTTGGATGCATTTGCTGTTTGTTTTGGTTGTGTTTCAGATGATTTTGTGCTCAGTAGAAATGAATGGTAAGTAATGCATTGTGTCATTTTGGAGCAACTTTTATTGTAAATAAGAATAAATATGTTTCTAAACACTTTTATATTAATGTGGATGCAACCATGATTACAGATAAACCTGAAAGAATAATGAATAATGATGAGTGAGAAAGTTAGACGCACAAATATCATATCCCCCAAAAAAGACTAACCTCCCATGTTATTGTAATGGTGAGAGTTTAGCGTGTCTTGGCGGTGTGACATTTGTGTGTCTGTAACGTTCTCACTCATCATTATTCACGATTCATTCAGGATGATCCGTAACCATGGTAGCATCAACATTAATGTAGAAATGTTTAGAAACATTCTATTCTTACTGACAATAAAATTGACTCCAAAATGACACTATCAATTTCAAATCATTTCAAATTCAAAGTGCTGGAATACAGACCCAAAACAACAACTAAAAAACGTTGCTGTCCCAATACTTAGAGCTCACAAAAATATAAACAAAACACGCAACAATTTCAACGATTTTACTGAGAGTCAATTGAAAATAATTCATTAGGCCCAAATCGATGGATTTCACATGACTGGGAATAGAGATATGCATCTGTTGGTCACAGATGCCTTAAAAGAAAAGTCAGGGGGGTGATCACAAAACCAGTCAGTATCTGCTGTGACCACCATTTGCCTCTTTGCCTCACATAGAGTTGTTCAGGCTGCTGAATGTGGCCTGTGGAATGTTTACCCACTCCTTTTCAATGGCTGTGCGAAGTTGTTGGATATTGGTGGGAACTGGAACACGCTGTCATACACGTTGATCCAGAGCATCCCAAACGTGCTCAATGGGTGACATGTCAGTTGAGTATTTAGGCCATGGAAGAACTTGGACATTTTAAGCTTCCATGACTTGTGTACAGATCCTTGCGATATGGAGCTCTGCATTATCATGTTGAAACTTGATGGCGGATGAACGGCACGACAATGGGCCTCAGTATCTCGTCACAGTATTTCTGTGCATTCAAATTGCCATCGATAAAATGCAATTCTGTTCATTGTCCGTACCTTACGCCTGCACATACCATAACCTCACCGCCACCATTGGGCACTTGGTTCACAAAGTTGACATCAGCAAACCACTCGCCCACACGAGGCCATTCACGTGGTCTGCGGTTGTGAGGACGGAGGGACATACTGCCAAATTCTCTAAAACAACATTGGAGGCGGCTTATGGTACAGAGATTAACATAACATTCTCTGGCAACAGCTCTGGTGGACATTCCTTCAGTCAGCATGGCAATTGCATGCTCCCTCAAAACTCGAGACATCTTGTGGCATTGTGTTGTGTGACAAAACCGCACATTCTAGAGTTGCCTTTATTGTCCCCAGCACAAGGTGCACCTGTGTAATGATCATACTGTTTAATCAGCTTCTTGATATGCCACACCTGTCAGGTGGATGGATTATCTTGGCAAAGGAGAAATGCTCACTAATAGGAATGTAAACAAATTTGTGCATAACATTTTAGAAAAATATGCTTTTTGTGCGTATGGAACATTTCTGGGATCTTTTATATCTGCTCATGAAACATGGTACCAACACTTTACATTTTGCGTTTATATTTTTGTTCAAGTTTTACAAATATATACAGTACCAATGAAAAGTTTGGACACACCTACTCATTGCAAGGTTTTTCTTTATTTTTACTATTTTCTACATAGTAGAAACCGCATATGGAAAAAACGTATATGGAATCATGTACTAACCAAAAAAAACAAATCAAGACATGAAGGTCAGTCAATATGGAACATTTCAAGAACTTTGAAAGATTCTTCAAATGCACTCGCAAAAACCATCAAGCGCTATGATGAAACTGGCTCACATGAGGACCGCCACAAGAAAGGAAGACCCAGAGTTACCTCTGCTGCAGAGGATATGTTCATTAGAGTTACCAGCCTCAGATTGCAGCCCAAATAAATGGTTCACTGAGTTCAAGTAACAGACACAACTCAACATCAACTTTTCAGAGGAGACTGTGTGAATCCGGCCTTCATGGTCAAATTGCTGAAACCACTACCATAGGACACCAATACGAAAAATAAACTTGCTTTGGCAAAGAAACACGAGCAATGGACATTAGACAGGTGGAAATCTGTCCTTTGGTCTGATGATTCCAAATTTGAGATTTTTGATTCCAACCTCCGTGTCTTTGAGAGACGCAGAGTAGGTGAACGAAGGATCTCTGCATGTGTGGTTCCCACCGTGAAGCATGAGGGAGGTGGTGTGATGGTGTGGAGGTGCTTTGCTGGTGACACTGTCAGTGATTTATTTAGAATTCAAGGCACACTTAACCAGCATGGCTACCACAGCATTCTGCAGCAATACACCATCCCATCTGGTTTGCATTTAGTGGGATGATCATTTGTTTTTCAACAGGACAATGACCCAAAACACACTTCCAGGCTGTTTAAGGGCTTTTTGACCAAGAAGGAGAGTGATGGAGTGCTGCATCAGATGACCTGGCCTCCACAATCAACCGACCTCAACCCAATTGAGATGGTTTGGGATGAGTTGGACTGTAGAGTGAAGGAAAAGCAGCCAACAAGTGCTCAGCATATGTGGGAACTCCTTCAAGACTGTTGGAAAAGCATTCCTCGTGAAGCTATTTGAGAGAATGCCAAGAGTGTGCAAAGCTGTCATCTAGGCAAAGTGTGGCTACATTGAAGAATCTCAAATAGAAAATATATTTTGATTTGTTTAACACTTTGTTGGTTACTACATGAGTCCATATGTGTTATTTCAAAGTTTTGATGTCTTCGCTATTATTTTAAAATGTCAAAAATATTAAAAATAAAGAAAAACCCTTGAATGACTAGGTGTGTCCAAACATTTGACTGGTAGTGTATATTCTTATGTATTTGCATGTTTTATGAGGACCCCAGGAAGAATAGCTGTTGCATGTTTAGAACCTAAATGGGAATCCTAATAAACTAAACTAAACACAATTCCATTTCGGATACACAACTAAGTACGTTGCACAAGTGTAAGCCTGTTGGGAGACCTTAACTTAACAGCAAGGAGTGAACAGGGGACAATCCTATTAGCTCTACCACTAACAAAAGCCTTGCCTTCTCTCAGAGGTACCTTTTTGGACTGTCTGCTAGTGACTGAAATGTAAATGCAATGAGTCAAACGGCGTATATAAATATAGAAGCCAAGTGGTGTTAGCAAAAAAAAACACTTCCAAACGAGAGTCTTAAAATGTCATCATGATTATTTGATTAGAGCAATACCCGAGTCTGTACTATAATGTGGTAGAATGGTAAACGTGTTATTAGCCAATTCGATTTGGGCGACTGATATAGAGACGAGAGCGTGAGTATAGACAGTGATCGGGAGGCTGTCAGCGTGCGATTGCAACAGCTGCCTCCACACATATTTCCGAGAGACTGCATTAGCCCCGAGGCTAAAGACCAGACAAAGTGAGCTTCAACAAATCATTAGACATCTCCCTAAAGTTAAAATAATCACAAAGTGTTCATTGTGAAGCTAAATCAAAGATGTTGTGTGGTGCATTTTGCATTTGTGGTCATCAGACACGTGCATACTCACACACACACCCCTATGTATCATTCAGGGCCACAGAGGACCCACGTCCCACTCAGTCAAGATAGGGCAACAGATAACTGAAGTGGAAATATGTTAATTCTCACCGCTGCTGAGTTAAATCAGCTATTCTCACTGCTGCTGAGTTAAATCAAGTTATGGCTTTGTGTTGTTATTTGTATAGCCTATGTGGAAAACACAAGACCATGACAACACAAATGTAAGGTCAACGACGATACTACAGCGATGTTTACACTTCTTCACCACACTCTGCACATTAACCTGGAGCCAAATCCATGTTACGGGTGCATCTAATAGTGCTGAGATAATCTGTAACAAGCATACAAACAGGTGGCTTTTCGATGGCACTTAAACCTCAAAATCCTAGATTAAGACTGACAGGTCTTCGCTGGATTGGGAGTACACCTTCATTGTAGTCCCTGGCTGTGTCCTAGCTCTCCGCCCGCAGCAGCACACTTTGTTCTCTTTGTTCTAACACGATGACACTTCTAAGTCCGTATGCGTCTTTCAGCTGTATTATTCACCACAAAATGTCTTTCTGACTGGAGATGAACAACAACAAAAATCCGTATTAAATGATTGAAAAGCATGAAAGCATAACGTCCGCAGATGGTCGCCCGATTTAACTCGGCTCTCCCGATTCGAGACGTTGTAAATTTGTTTGAGTTTTTATACGATAAATAATGAACTTAGTTTGGGTATTAATAGTTTGATGCGAGGAGCGTCACGGGCTTTGCAGGGAACACGATACACAACAGAGAGCCACTGGGGAGACGGATGTGTGTTTAAAGTACATTGCTACAGAACCAGTCTGACAGTCCAAGAGTTTTGAATGCATACTGCTGGTAGAAAATCAGGGCTCGAGCGAATACAGGCCCATAGCATTAGAATACGGTACTGCTTCCTACCAAGAAGAGGTGACTCACACACTTTCTTACAGGGGAGAGGAGACTCACAGGGAAACAAGCTCAGGTTCCAAACAGAGTTCCTCATCCCCAGTCACAGGCTAAAACCTAGACGGAGAGAGCGAGAGTAGATGATGGTGCAAATCCACTGATGGCGTATGTAAGCAGAATTAGAATAGCTCTTGGATGACTTGAGGGCAGTGGAGGAGGGGAGGGAGGGAGGTCAGGGAATGCTGGGGTAGCAATCAGAGAAGAGCCCGTAGCCCCTTAAACTGTTGTTCTCTCCCCTCCCAGAGCAGTTGTTTTCGGGTTGCAGGCACGTCAGCAGTGTTCCCTTGGCATGGCCAGCTGTCAGAATGCAAGCTAATCCTCCGAGGTATCCCCCCACCAAGCCAGGACATGGTATGACCCCCCCCCCCCTGCTGCCCCCACCTCCACCACACTGTCTGTCTGTCTGTCTGTCTGTCTGTCTGTCTGTCTGTCTGTCTGTCTGTCTGTCTGTGGGGCACGTTAAAGGTTTATTATGGGGCAAAAGGCTGGCACAGACCCACATTTAGATTTGTTAGCATAGACATACAGTACAGACAGACAGACAAACACACACACTCCCTCAAATACAACACAGATAGATCTACCGCCAAAAACACGCCCACGCCCACACACACACACACACACAACACTTAAATCCTGCCTGGTTTTGAGAGGTGTACAGTAAATATTAAAATGGTAAACCAATCCATCCTACACAAGGTAGCCATTGTCCCATGTTGCCACGGACATTGCATAGGGAAAGGAAGGCCTTAGGCACTAATTTAGCTAATCGTAGCCTTTTTATTCACATAGGGCTAAAACCTGAAATCACCATCAACATCAGCAAAGTCTCAAGGGCTTGCTTCATCAAATTATTTCCCATGTCCCACAAGGAAAATACAGCTTTTGTGTATTGAGTAACACCTGTGTTCCACTGTGCGTATAAATAGGCTCCGTCTTTGTTGTCGACTCACTCTTTGACTGGAGCAACAATCTTACAGCTGTTGGGATTTCTATCAAATTAAAGTGAATCATATTAACAAATCTCCTCTCCGGCCCTCATGGACTTGGCGAGATGTGAGGAATGTCATAGATGGACTTGGGTCTCAAATGGCACCCTATTCCCTGGGTAGTGCACTACTTTTGACCAAGGCCCATAGGGAACAGAGTGCCATTTGGGACTCCTCCTTGGACGAAAGGCATTCTTAAGCACTTTGTTTGCTGGCATCTATGCCACGATGTTGATGATAACGGGCTGAACTGGTCTTTACCTCTGAACTGCACTGAACAGTGTACAGCATGCATCTCTGCTCAAATCGGTCTCTCTCTCTCCGATTCAACCCATCCCTAAATCCGTCACGCTGCTCTCTTTCTCTCCATCCGTTCACTGAAGGATTCTCTTCAAAAAATAAGAAACGTCTATTTTGAAGGTATTTTCAAATTGTATTGAAAGATTTAGTATAAATATGAAGATGGGGAAATAGAGGAGATGGATACAGCAAAGAAAGTGAGTGGCAGAACGGGGGATCCAACCGCTTCTTCCAGGGGAATTTGTGGTCCGGGGACAGCAACACTACCACTTCACTTGGCTTCTCTATCGAGGTTCTAGATATGTAGTAGTATTAAGCAGTTCATTAGTCAAGCGTGGTTTACTAACACTCACAGCTGGTCCCTAGGCGACCACCATATATTAGCCAACCATGAGTATATTAAATTCTCGTGTGTGTGTGTGTGTGTGTGTGTGTGTGTGTGTGTGTGTGTGTGTGTTTTGTGTGTTTTACATGATTTATACCCCCCAAAACCTTTTGTGTTAGTGATGGAGTAACATAAATGACCATACGTCAAAGTTCATTTACCACCACCTATTCACCATTAACCATATATGGTTATTGATATGTAAGAATGCTGTTCATCGCTTACAGATCAGCATTTAACACCATAGTATCCTCCAAACTTGTCATTAAGCTCGAGACCCTGGGTCTCGACCCCGCCCTGTGCAACTGGGTCCTGGACTTTGACGGGCCGCCCCCAGGGGGTGAGGGTAGGAAACAAGATCTCCATCTCGCTGATCCTCAACACTGGGGCCCCACAAGGGTGAGTTCTCAGCCCTCTCCTGTACTCCCTGTTCACGCATGACTGCGTGGCCATGGACGCCTTCAACTCAATTATCAAGTTTGCAGACGACACTACAGTGGTAGGCTTGATTGCCAACAACGATGAGACGGCCTACAGGGAGGAAGTGAGGGCCCTCAGAGTGTGGTGTCAGGAAAATAACCTCACACTCAACATCAACAAAACAAAGGAGATGATCGTGGACTTCAGGAAACAGCAGAGGGAGCATCCCCCTATCCACATCGACGGGACAGTAGTGGAGAAGGTGTAAAGTTTTAAGTTCCTCAGCGTACACATCACGGACAAAATGAAATGGTCCAACCACACAGACAGTGTGATGAAGAAGGCCCAACAGTGTCTCTTCAACCTCAGGAATCTGAAGAAATGTGGCTTGTCACCGAAAACACTCACAAACTTTTACAGATGCACAATCGAGAGCATCCTGTCAGGCTGTATCACCGCCTGGTACGGCAACTGCTCCTACCACAACCGTAAGGCTCTCCAGAGGGTAGTGAGGTCTACACAACGCCTCACCGGGGGCAAACTACCTGCCCTCCGGACACCTACACCACCCGATGTCACAGGAAGGCAAAAAAGATCATCAAGGACAACAACCACCCGAGCCACTCGCTGTTCACCCCGCTACCATCCAGAAGGCGAGGTCAGTACAGGTGCATCAAAGCTGGGACCGAGAGACTGAAAAACAGCTTCTATTTCAAGGCCGTCAGACTGTTAAACAGCCATCACTAACATTGAGTGGCTGCTGCCAACTACTGACTCAATCTCTAACCACTTTAATAATAAAACATTGGATGTAATAAATGTATCACTAGTCACTTTAAACAATGCCACTCTATATAATGTTTACATACCCTTCATTACTAATCTCATATGTATATACTGTAATCTATACCATCTACTGCATCTTGCCTATGACACAAGGCCATCACCCATCCATATATCTATATGTACATATTCTTATTAATTCCTTTACACTTGTGTGTATAAGGTAGTTGTGAAATTGTTAGATTACTTGTTTGATATTACTGCACGGTCGGAACTAGAAGCACAAGCATTTCTCTACACTCACATTAACATCTGCTAACCATGTGCATGTGACCAATAAAATGTTATTTTATTTGATAGTGTCTATTGAGTAGATAATACAACAGTAAACCACTTGAAGGGACAGTTCAGCTATTTTACATATTTAGATGTCTGTTTTCTTATCTTGAAAGCAGTCACTTCTTGCCCGTAGACTGCTTTCCAAGGTAATTAAATATCTAAATATGTAAAATCTAATAATATAATATTATGAATTACTAGTCACGATACAGTGAGCAGTGTACGAAACAACCTGGAGCGTCACAATAATTTATTCCCTAAGCTTTTCCTTATACACGCCAGAGCTGTTTGCCTACCTAATCTCAAAGATATATCTGTTCTGTGTTTGTTTTACAGTCAGTTCAGTACCAGGGGTGCACAGAGCAGTGCTCAAGGCAGTGTGGAGCTCTTCTGTTTCTCTGTGCATCCCAAATGGCCCCCTATTTCCCATGTAGTGCACTACTTTAGGGCTCTAGTCAAAAGTAGGGAATAGGGTGCGGTTTGGGATGCAAGCTCTGTCTAATCCTGGTCCATTTATCATACTCTCCCTCCATTCTACCCTTTTCTTTCCCCACTGACAAACTAGTTGAATCAACATTGTTCCACGTCATTTCAACCCCCAAAAATCTGTGATGACGTTGAATCAACGTGGAAGACTGATCGGATTTGAAAAAAGTAATGCACATGGCACGGTGACATTTTTCAAAGCTGAACAGGTTCTGTGGGGGTTCTGCACGGGTTCTGCAAACTGTGTACACATGGAGTGGCACTTGACCAGTGAGAACAAATGAACACCCAAAACTACTACTGGTGCATATTCACATGGCATCCAAATGTTCAATTGGGAGTGAATAAAGAGAATTATCTCATAGGATAGGATGCAGTGGCATACAGAGCAAGCATAAGGGAGGGGCATTTTCCTCTAGCAAACCTACAGACAATGTGAGTACAAGTAGCGTTTTAAATAAACAGGAGATCTGATACTGCAGCTAGCGATTGCATTACGTGTACCGCGTGAATACCAAACGTCCTCCTCACTGATATTGTCAGAGGAAGGTTACAGCATATTATCATTTCACTCGTTTGCACACAGAACAGCTGAGGAAAATGTCACCCTGGGACCTTTAAAAAAAATGTTTTTTAAACTTTCCCATTTTCCCAAATCCTAATTCGACCCTTGATGTCTTGTCTCCCTCTCTTTCTTGCTTTCTCTCCCTCTTTCTCTCTTTCCCCTTGTGTGTCAGTCAGCATGGTAGGCCAATGGCCGCTGATGTTTGACTTAGTAAATAACAATAGTCCCCCAAAAATACCTACATCCTGCTTCTTCCCCAGATGTTCCTAAATGGTTGTATTTTACATAGACTATTTGTCAGAATATTGAAATCATAAACAGAATCATATTTAGAGCCCTTTCACCATTTGATTTCACACCCATTCCCCAACCGAACCCGCCAAGACAATGCGCTGTAGGACGACGGTGCCCAGCCAGCTGCTAACGTGTTGCTCTCTGCTCACCGACTGAATGACATATGGATGAATGGGCGATAATTGTGCACATTACTTCACAATGGAATTTCAATTAGGCCTAACTGAATGATAAGGAGGGTGAAGAAGTTGATATAATTTCGAACAACAATAATGTAATGATGAGTTTGTGTTACGCCTATTTATCAGCGTTGGCGCTCATGTTAATCATTTGATCGTTTGACCGTGCCTTCCGGATTGTTAGCATTCTCTTTTGCATTTTACTTTGTAAAAATAATGTTACAGGACTGTTTGATGTATTATAACTATTACTTATCACATGTATTGTAAGGGAAACGAAAACATGCTATGCAATGCACTAGGCCTTTTAGAATAATGCCAAACATAGTCTTGACTCTATCCAAGTTTCTGAGTGCGGGGAAACAAATGAAACCACTCAGCCTGCGCAACAGGTCCTTCAAAACTCCACCTAACCTATACCAAAACTAATTTCACACATCGGAGTAAAATCACAATAGTCTGCGTGACATATTATCACTTGTCAAATTGTACATGAAGAGATGGACACAGCTTGTAATTGACAGATGCAGGGAAAGGAGCATCACTTTATCAAATCCTCTTTCAGAGTCACATGCAGGTAAAACATTTTCATTAAATAACTCAAAAGTTCAAGAGGTTGTGCAGCTCTTTTTCCAACTTCCACCTGTTCCAGGAATATCTGCAGTGTCCATGAGTTCAACACATGACCACTCGTGCTGCAGCATTTCTCTGGCTACTAAGCAGAGACTAGTAACATAATACACTTGCGATATGCTATTCTGTTTTCTTTTAAATATAGAGTGCCAGTCAAAAGTTGACACACCTACTGATTCCAGGGTTTTTCTTTATTGGTACCATTATTTGTACCATTTCTACGTTGTAGAATAATAGTGAAACCATCAAAACTATGTAATAACACATATGGAATCATGTAGTAACCAAAAAAAGTGTTACAAAAATAAATCTAAATATATTTTCTTTAATTAGATTCTTCAAAGTAGCCACCCTTTGCCTTGATGATAGTTTTGCACACTCTTGGCATTCTCTCAACCAGTATCTCAACATGGTCAAAGAAACCACTACTAAAGGACACCAATAAGAAGAAGAGACTGGGCCCAAGAAACACGAGCAATGGATATTAGACCGGTGGAAATCTGTCCTTTGGTCTGATTAGTCCAAATTTGAGATTTTTGGTTCCAACCACCATGTCTTTGTGAGACGCAGAGTAGGTGAACAGATGACCTCCGAAGTGTGTGGTTCCCACCGAGAAGCATGGAAGAGGAAGTGTGATTGTGTGGGGTGCTTTGGCCGGTGACACTGTCAGTGATTTATTTAGAATTCAAGGCACACTTAACCAGCATGGTTACCACAGCATTCTGCAGCAATACGCCATCCCATCTGGTTTGAGCTTAGTGGGACTATCATTTGTTTTTCAACAGGACAATGACCCAAAACACACTTCCAGGCTGTGTAATGGCAATTTGACCAAGAAGGAGAGTGATGGAGTGCTGCTGATAACTAGATGACCTGGCCTTCACAATCACCCGACCTCAACCCAATTGAGATTGCTTGGGATGAGTTGGACCACAGAGTGAAGGAAAATCAGCCAACAAGTGCTCAGCATATGTGGGAACTCCTTCAAGATTGTTGGGAAAGCCTTCCTCATGAAGCTGTGAATGCCAAGACTGCCTTGATGACAGCTTTGCACAAAGTGGCTACTTTCAAGAATCTAAATAGATGTAGATTTTTTTTAACCCTTTTTTGTTTACTACATGATTCCATATGTGTTATTTCATAGTTTTGATGTATTCACTATTGTTCAACAACGAGTAGGTGTGTCCAAACCTTTGACTGGTACTGTATTTTCTAATTTCCACAAAGTTTCTTTAGACCTGCCAAAACAAATTGATAAAAGACTTCTTTGTGATGGACTTGAATGAGTGGTTTTTAGTTATTATTTACAGCACAGAGTAACATAAACTAATGAAAATGCTATTAAGTTCTTTTGGAATAGTTTTTTTTATTTTATTTTAAATGTTACCTAAGACCTTACAAAAACAACCAAATTATTATTCTTCTGATAGCATATATGAAATTTATTAGACTGCTAGAATGTTGGTGCGTCATAGACTGAAAGTGTACAAAATTGTCTTTAGTCATACGTTTTTCAATCTGAATTTGTAGAATTATACAAAACATAGAGTCAAGTATATCTAAGCAACTATTGTTATATTTTTACATGGATATATTCCCATGTTGATGCACTATTTATCATGCCTTGGTGCTTATGTTTGCGTACCTTGCTGGTTGATATGCAACTGATGCAGTATGCTAAAGGAGACGCCCGGAAACGTTCTCAACATTCTGTAGCGGGTACTTATAGGCTCAAAGGCCAGGCGGTTCTAATGTTAAGACCATATTAGTCCGCAGGTCAGGTGAACTTTGAGCCTATAAGATTACTTACCGATTATGGGGGTTAAGTTCAAGTTCTTAGGTCTATATTTAGTTGGTGGAAACGCCATAGTGAAGAAGAGAGGGGTAAACGACGAAAAAGAGAGCCTATTTGCCTTGTCAACCTTCCTGTTCTTAATCTACTCTGATCCAGTAGGAGAATAAATGAATTAGATCACTCTTAGTCACACACACACACACACAGTCCTCCCTAGTTTAATTGAACAGACAGGGCGCAAAGGCCCCCAAAGCAACATCTAGGCTCTCTGACATCAACAGAACCGTCATGCACATGCAATGGTAGGTGAAACCTGCGCTACCCGAATGGAAAGAGCATTTCACCAAAACAAATACAATCTCCTGCCTTGGCGTTTTGGCACTGCCTTGGTACAGATCACATAATGTACATAGTGTATTCTGAAGAAGAGGGACACAGATTAAATGCATCCACTTCAGTATGGCGAGAGTCTGAGTCTCCCCTTGGGGAGTTATGTGTACTGTGACATATATCACTGTGCATCTGAAGACATCTGAGAGGATGAGAGAGGGGCGAGGCAAGGAAGGATGTCCGAAGGACGTCAGTCATCACTGAGGATAGGAATGATGATCATGAAGATCATGAAGATGATGATGACAATGATGACGATAAAGACGATGATGATGACAATGGTGATGACAATGGGGATGACAATGGGGATGACGATTAAGACGACGATGATGACAATGATGATGACAATGGTGGTGACGATTAAGACGATAATGATGGCAATGGGGTTGACGATAAAGATGACGACAATAGTGATGACAATTAAGACGATGGTGATGACAATGGTGATGACGATTAAGACGATGATGATGACAATGGTGATGACAATGGTGATGACGATAAAGACGATGATGACAATTTGCTCCTATCAATTGGCATGGCAGTGAGCACAACAACATACTTTGTGCCACGAACACTCATGGTACAGTAAGCAGTACGTCCTTACTCCGTTCTCCAACTCTCCGCTCCAGTCATACTCTCACCCTCCCCCTCCACCTCCTTTTTGTTATATATCTCTCCCTCTATCACCCCATCTCTCACTGCATGACCTCATGGAAGGAGGATCGCCCTAAAGCCACAGTGGTTTTTGAACAGACAAAAGTACTAATCTAGGGGAAGCTGCCGTCGCTTGTGGTTTGGAGGACGAGAGGGGGAAAAAGTGACTAAGCCGCGTGGCTCCTTTCTTCTCTCCAGTCCTTCATAAACGGAGGGATAAAATAGAAGGAGATAATATTTAGAACAGGCCTAATTTCAATGGTAATATAAGTGAAAGAGGGATAGAGCTGGTGGTTTTGTGAAGAGGCTGTGGGATGAGGCTGGTGGATTCTCTCACTGGCTCTGAGCCGCTTGCTGATCCAGCCTAAGTTAGGAACCACATCCCGGGCCCAACCTATAGCCTCTCCATCTGCAACCAATGTGCGCATTCAAAACTGAACCATATGGACCTCGGGCGGGATAGTAACACGGTCTCGCACACACACACTCCCTCTTGAGCTTGCACAGACATCTGATACTCATTCACACTGCCGGCTAAATGGGTCCCTCATCACCACAGACTTGCAAGGCATTTCAATTGAAATATGTTTTTATTTATGTGGCCTCTACTTAAAAAGAGCCTATAACATAACCTCCAAGTCAAACCGATGCAAAATGATAACTGAACTTCCACCCTGACCAGCATTGCGGAAGACTTGTCGAGTCTTGTTACCAAGTTTGCATTTGACAAAATACCAATAAAAAAAATCCTGATGAAGGCTAATGACCGAAATGCGCTGGCTTTACGTTGAACAATAAAATAAGCACTTTCATCAACTTCTACTGTGCACCAAGAGTTTCTGAAATTTCTCTTCATTCTGTCGGCAACTCAATTGACGCCCCTCGATTGGATAGCGAAGTCGCGGCAGTGTTCCCTTCCCTTTGACAAAATGGAAAGACAAAGTAGAAGGATGCGGAGGGCACTCAGAAGAACACAGTACGGTTAGTTCGGATAGTTCGGTTTTAAGGGTGCCCCACCGGAGAGTATGGTGAAGGCGCCTTTCGAAGCTGATTTTGGGACATTTTTGAGTTTTCCCCCCACTAATGGCTAAAATTGGGGGAGGTGAAGCTAATCCTAGATCTGTACCCAGGGGAAACTTCATCCTAGAGCAAGCCAAGCCAGCAAACTCAGAGGCCTCATTAACTTGTTAGCTCATTAGCTTACCACAAATCCATCCAAAAGGGCGCCGACTTGCCAGGTCAGTTCTCTCTGACTCTGTTGAAACGACTGTCATTATTAACAACTGAGAAACCAGGAGGGATATAGGCTGTGTCCCAAGTGGTACCCTATTCCCTATAGAATGCACTACTTTTGACTATGGCTCATAGGGCTCAGGTGAGGTCAAAAGTAGTGCACTATATAGGGAATGGGGAATAGCAATGGGGATAGCAATAATAGTTAGTTACAACTGTTCGGCCATTTGTCTGTCTTGAAAGAACACTATGGCCGCACCCTATATGGCACACTACTTTTGACCTGGCCCATTGGGCTCTGGTCAAAAGTAGTGCAGTATGTAGGGAATAGGGTCCAATTTGGGATGCAGCCCAGGAGGGATACAGTTCTTTCAAGACAGACAAATTGCGAAACAAACAGTTGTAAGGAGTTTCCTTGTGTCCTTCCTAAAAAACAGATGAAGTGCTGTCAAGATTAAATGAACTCTGATTTGCCATGAATGCACAAATGACACAAATAACGGCATTAGTGGAAAAAATGTAGTTAAAAACATTTTTCATTGAACCAGACATTGTAGAGTCTTCTGATGACAATGGTGGGGAAGAAATGGTGTCATCGCGGAAGAAGTTGACCAAGTTTTGAAATCAGTGGAATGCCCGGTGGAAGCAGAGAGATGATTGCCAAATGTGTAGAGTTCAAAAAGAGAACACAGAATGAAGACTGTTGTATAAAACACCTGTCTCCAGATTACATCTTCAAACTAAGGGCAACCATGGCACCCATGACAGAGGGAGAAGCATTCAACCATGTATATGGGTAAGAGTCTAGCTACATTTTCAGATATTATACGTTTCTAATTTAGTCAGAAAGTCGTTTTCATTTCAAGTTAAAGCGTACTGTTAGGTAGCTAGCTAATGTTAGACGGCTGGCTCGCTAGCTAACGTTACGTGTATGATCTGTGTAGGAGCTCTAGGGGACGACAAGCCTAGTGGAATTCCAAGTTGAATGACCGTTCAAATACATTTGTTTTATTCCCAAATTCCCAATTGTTTTGAACGCAGCATTAGTGTTGGGGATTATGGTTCATTGTTTAGCTAGCTCGCTACAGGTAAAACAAAAGACTTCACTATGCAAGTAACCATTTCACTTTACTGTTTACACCATCTGTAACTTAAGATTTTATTTGATATAGTGTGTGTTTACTTACCAGAGTGGGTAATGTGAAACACAAACATGACCTGCACCAAAGTCAGATCAGGATATAGGCCAAGGACCTGATATAGTTTATTTTTACAATTACTTTTTTCTACTACTTTCATCACTTTTAGTCTTGAAAACGTTGGTTGTTTCCTACACTGTGAATCCTTAAAGAGGTGGGTGGGGCTACGGCTTAAGAGGGTGTGAACGATACTGAATGGGTGTAGACAAAGAAGAGCTCTCCAGGAGGTGCACAAAACCATTCACAGGCCATTTTCTCAAAAGTGGAGTTACAAGTTTATCAACTTTCAAAGCAGAATTACTTTCTCGTTGTTCCTCAACTGCAGTGTATGATATTCCATTTTCTAGCTCGGAGTTTCTACTTTTAGCCACTGTAAAAAACACACTTTCAAATTTAGCTACATAAGACTGAATCGAGCTGGTCGGTCAGGAAGAAACCGTGAACTGATGTCTGTCATGACAGGATTCATACATTGTAATTGTGTTATGAGCGTTCATTTTGTCCTCTTTCCGCCGTGTAATTCAATTGGAAAGGCAATTGGCATCTTAAAAAGAGAATAATTTAATTTAAAGTTTCCCGCTAAACCTGATAAAATTAGGATTTGGAGACGATTTATGCATTTAAAACTGAAGTGGTCTTGTTTCCGCCATGCCTCGGCTCTGTACTTCAAACATCAAATGTGGAGACAGTGAGATCTAGGATAGGTCTGTATCGGTTAATGGTTCTTTCAGATAACCATCCTGGGCCTGTGCATTTCCAAATGTGGCAAAATCCAAAATGAATGGAAGAGATAAGCACCTTGTTTTCTTCTTCAGATTTGCGGTGCTTGTGTTTTCCGTTCATTTTGGTTGAAGCTGCATCTCATTAACCAATGGGCTGGGATGGGAACTCATCTTGACATTAGACTACGATGGAGGTTTGAAAACATCTGACAAACTTTGATTTTAGAGTGTACTATTCCTTTAACTGACATTTATAACGGCCCTTCAAGACTTTCTCCAGGTGTAGACAATTTCAAAGGCCTCTCAGCCAAATTTAAAGAAATAGAGTTGACTTTAACTTTACTCAAGTGATTTCAACAATTGAGTTAAGTAGTATGGCTCGGGGTACAACATGAAGTGCACACCTCGTTAACAACAAAGCCTTTGAAATGGAGCTCCCTGCCCTAGCCAACAAAGTAGACATGTATTAGCCCATCATCAAACAGTAAATCAGTAATGCCTGCCCAAGTTGTGGGCCAATGGGGATCAGGTACCTGATGACCTACTGAATACTATAAACTCCCTCCCCCTCTGACATGAAGACAACTATTATAACAACTATAATTACTTTAAAAGTGTGATTAACCATTTGACACTTCTTTAACTTTTCCCATCTTCACATTTCATATGTTTCTCCTATCCCCCTGGCAAAACCCTTTAAATCTATATGACTTCAGTATTGCCGGTCTTAATTTGTTAACTACAACGACATTTGACTCTTTATTGCGAACAGAGATAAAGTCCATTAAAGGGCATACTGTAACATAGTGCTAAAAGGCTCCTGGGGTGCTGCCTGCCTGTGTGTCTTTAAAAAGCGGCCTTTCTACATCATACTGAATGCTCCTATTGAGTGAATACAGAGAAACACACTGACCAGAGTAGTGGTCTACAGCCGCATGAGGGAAGCTGTCAAAGGAACCCTGTATGTGAACGATGAAGGAAAACTAACTGACACCCAAAAAGTCAGGTACAGTTTGTTCAGATAAGCAAAAAAAGGAATGATCCGGCCGACACTCAGAAAGATGTCGCATACAGCTTACTTCATTTTCATATTATTCATATTATTATTATTTTCACTGCATCAGGGATAGCGCACAGAAGACGTTTCAGCTTTGCAGTCTCATTCAGTGTGTAGGTACAACTCTTTTTCATTCAAAACAGCATTGATAGGGAACACAGGTGAGCAACCGATTAGCAGCAGGTGCTTCTAATCAGGGTTGTCACTCATCTGCCAATCAGGGATGTTGCTTCTCTGGTTTACCTGCATACAAGTTACAACCACATCTGATTTGAACAATATGTTTGATAGATATCTTGATCGTTTCTAGGTAAATAAAGATGGATTCCGGAAGGCATCATTTCAAGACCAGTCTGATGATAGTATATGCCAGCGCTTTATCACAATAGACTTGATGATATTATAGCTATCATTGAAAGTAAGTACATCGTTTTTGTTGGGCTTCGTGGAGTAATCGATGGCTTCTGTTCAAGCTTTTAATTTGTAAAAAAAATATATTTATCAAGCCAGGTACCGGGGTATTGTCTCGAGTGGAAACGCTCAATGAGAGAATTTGATTGTCTATCATATTCTTCCTCTGTGTCAGATGCGACGCAGTCGATGAAGTTGGCTGCCTTGTATCCATCAGCTGTTAGTATAGTATTTTATTTGATTGTATTCTAGAGTTAATGTAGTTAACATTTATTTTTTAAATTTCAGAACCCCTCCAGATCATTATTCAATTGTCTATGTAGCGGGTTGAATATTTCACATAATCTTTGTAAGGATTATTTTCATAAATTAAATCCAAATAGAAATTTCCCCATTAGGAAATGTGTGTAGTTAGAGCTAATGGGGTTCCCATCGCTGTTCCAAAGGTCTGTAGGTGGTAATATTACTAAAATAGTTTTATTAAGCACTAGTTGCGTAAGCTCAATTATATAATTTACAGGCACATCGCTTTCCTGGTTGGAGAGGAAGAATATGAGAGCCTCTATACCTCCATCATGAGGAATATTTGTGTATAGCAATGAAACATCAAGAGTGACTAGCCAATCACTGAGGAAGAATATGATAAATAATCAAATTCTCTCCTTTATTATTTACTTAATAAATACTAACCAAAACAGAAGGGCCCCTTGTCTTCTTCCACATTTTGTTACGTTACAGCCTTATTCTAAAACAGATTTTTTTATTTTTTATTATGGGGAGCATTGCTGCACAGCTATTTTCAGGTCTCTCCAGAGATGTTCAATTGGATTCAAGTCCGGGCTCTGGCTGGGCCACTCAAGAACATTCAGACACTTGTCCCGAAGCCACTCCTGCATTGTCTTGGCTGTGTGCTTAGGGTCGTTGTCCTGTTGGAAGGTGAACATTCGCCCCAGTCTAAGGTCCTGAGTTCTCTGGAGCAGGTTTTCATCAACGATCTCTTTGTACTTTGCTCCGTTCATCTTTCCTTCGATCCTGACTATTCTTCCAGTCCTGTCGCTGAAAAACATCCCCACAGCATGATGCTGCCACCACTATGCGTCACCGTAGAGATGGTGGCAGGTTTCCTCCAGACGTGACGCTTGGCATTCAGGCCAAATAGTTCAATCTTGGTTTCATCAGACCAGAGAGTCTTGTTTCTCATGGCTGAGAGTCCTTTAAGTTCCTTTTGGCAAACTCCAAGCGGGCTGTCATGTGCATTTTACTGAGGAGTGGCTTCCGTCTGGCCACTTTACCATAAAGACCTGATTGGTGAAGTGCTGCAGAGATGGTTGTCCTTCTGGAAGATTCTCCCAACTCCACAGAGGAACTCAGGAGCTCTGTCAGAGTGACCATCGGGTTATTGGTCACCTCCCTGACCAAGGCCCTTCTCCCCCGATTGTTCAGTTTGGCCGGGCAGCCAACTCTAGGAAGAGTCGTGGTGGTTTCCATTTAAGAATAATGGAGGCCACTGTGTTCTTGGGGACCTTCAATGATGCATAAATGTTTTGGTACCCTTCTCCAGATCCTGTCTCCGAGCTCTACGGACAATTCCTTCGACCACATGGCTTGGTTTTTGCTCTGACATGCACTGTCAACTGTGGGACCTTATATAGACAGGTGTGTGCCTTTCCAAATCATGTCCAATCAATTGAATTTACCACAGGTGGACTCCAATCAAGTTGAAGAAACCTTTCAAGGATAATCAATGGAAACAGGACGCACCTGAGCTCAATTTTGAGTCTCATAGCAAAGGGTCTGAATAGTTATAACGTAACAAAATGTGGAAACAGTTGAGGGGTCTGAACACTTTAGGAATGGACTGTACTTACTTTCAATAATAGCTATACTAGCATCACATCTATTGTCAATAAGCACTGGCATATATCATTAGACTCCTCCTTAAATTCTGCCTTCCAGAATTCACCTGTATTTACCAGTGGTGTAAAGCACTTAAATAAAAATCCTTTAGTCGTTTTTTGGGGTATCTGTACTTTACCATTTATATTTTTACTTCACTATAAAAACAAAGAGAGAATTTTTACTCCATACATATTCCCTGACACCCAAAAGTACTAGTTAGATTTTGAATGCTTAGCAGGACAGGAAAATAAAATTCACACACTTATCAAGACACTGGCCAACATCCCTCGTCATCCCTACTGCCTCTGAGTGTTGAGAGTGTGACCATGGTTATACGTGAATTAAAATTGAACAATTGCACAAAACAATTTAGGTAACAGGGCTCTTGATCCAGGAGGGGGAATTGAATGTCTCTGCAGTAACCAAGAATTTTGATATTGCCATCTAGCTACTTAGCCTGCAAAGATATCTAGCAAAGATATCATTTATTTGACACATCTTAGATTTATTAGAGTTACACTTAACTTACTACAAGCAGAGGCGCAGCACGCACCCCCAGTGAGGGTATTGAAACTCACACCGTTGGTATTTCGAAATACCGCGGTATATGGTATAAACTGTATATCGCCCAAACCTAACATTCATAAAAGGATGTTTCCCCATGTAGATCACGAACCTCATGTAGCACCATAACAAAATGTACTAGCGTTGTATGCCCTCAGACTTCTAGGAACAATTAAATAAATGTCTAACTTGCATTACTAGAGAAGTTATGTATGTGTTACTGTGTTTCTTGCAATAAGATTTATAGTGGGAAAAAACATCCCATGCCTTGAAAGTACGCCTTAGAGAACATAAATCCGCTATCAGATGTCAAGATATCACCTCGCCAGTTGCGAGACACTTCATAAAACAAAATCACTCTAATAATGAATTATGTTGCGTCAGGATCTAGAAAGTTCCTCCACCACGCAGAGGTGATTACAACAACAAATGACTCCAAAGAGAAGCCACGAGGACACAGCAATTCTCCGGTGTTAAACACTGACCGTGTGTAATTTAAACACCTGTCCATATGGGTCCACACTTTTCTGTGTTAGATTAACACACTGCTTAATAATGTGAAGCTGTATTCGTTTTTGCCTTTCTGCTGAGTTACCAACCATGACTGTATTTGTTAGGTGACAGAGACTTGGTTTGTCTTGTGGCCTTCACCAAGTGAGATTCTAAGCAAATAAGCTGTCATTAAACACAACACAAGTATTTAGGGTAAAAAAAAAAATTAAAAACTCATGGTCACATTATGTTAGCTTGAAAATGTATGTGTAACTCCTATTGGAATCCAGCCAGAGTTGGCACAGCCAACAGTTGGAACTTGTATTCACCCGCAACCTGCATTCAACCTGCGCTGGTTATTAACACCAACATCAAAATGAACAATAGGTCACACTGGCCAATTTGCTTTGGATATATACATCTAATTCCGTATCCCAACACAGTTTAAACAAATAACTAGATTTCACCTCCACGGTCCATACCATATTTTGCATATCTTTTATGAGTTAGCCCCACATATTTAAGAATGACCTGTGTGGAAAGCACTCATCAATTGATATAATGTATCCAAGTGAACAGACACCTAAGCCAATTGATTCATGAAAGGCTCACACCTGATACCCCTAATTGCCCTTCACGCCCCCTCCCATACCCTATAAGTCTTCTCTGTCTACCTTTGCGATTGTAACTTGTATGGAGGCAGATTAGAGAAGCCACATCCCTAATTGGCGGATGAGTGGCATCCCCGATTAGAAGCACATGCTGCTGCTCATCGGTTGCTCACCTGTGTTTCCTGCTGTTTTGAACAACAACAAAAAGATGTATGCCTTACACACTGAAGGGTGCAAAGCCTTATGCAACTTCTTTTTGAGTGCAGACCCATCACACCTTTTTGAGTGCGGACCCATCACACCCTTTTGAGTGCATACCCATCACACCTTTTTGAGTGCAGACCCATCACACCTTTTTGAGTGCAGACCCATCACACCTTTTTGAGTGCAGACCCATCACACCTTTTTGAGTGCGGACCCATCACACCTTTTTGAGTGCAGACCCATCACACCCTTTTGAGTGCAGACCCATCACACCCTTTTGAGTGCAGACCCATCACACCTTTTTGAGTGCAGACCCATCACACCTTTTTGAGTGCAGACCCATCACACCTTTTTGAGTGCAGACCCATCACACCTTTTTGAGTCACACCTTTTGCAGACCCATCACACCTTTTTGAGTGCAGACCCATCACACCTTTTTGAGTGCAGACCCATCACACCTTTTTGAGTGCAGACCCATCACACCTTTTTGAGTGAGGACCCATCACACCTTTTTGAGTGAGGACCCATCACACCTTTTTGAGTGAGGACCCATCACACCTTTTTGCTTATCTGAGTTTACAGGTTTTATACACCAACCACACTTCTGAGAGAGCACGAAGGTCCCCTTCTTTTGATTTTAGGTACAGTTTGTTCACCTAAAGCGCAGACCTGAAAAGGTGTGCGCGCCACCGACATTACCAGTTCTACAAGACCGCCACATTTCTTTATAGCACAACATATGCACTTAAGAATTCCAAGATTTAAAGTGAAAGTTCACTTTTTTAAATGTTCTACTTATTTTCTACTTCCCTTTGGCCTTGTCGATTTCCTCCAAACCGTTAAAAAAATGAATTAGCAGATTATTTAGCAACGTCCAGAATAAGCTTAACTTCAAAAAAGGGAACTCTCTCTTAAAAATGATGTCTTCCACAGTAGAAGTTAGAATAGCCTTCAACACTTACCGCAGTAGAGAGACTTCAACCCCAACACCCTCAGCTCAATTATGGCTCAGTTTTTGGATTCATGAACGTCACCTGGAAAAAAAAGAGCAAAAACAAGAGGTCATCATTACATTGCGATTAAGGGGGGGGGACAATGTAAACACATATGGACAGCGTAATGATTACAAGGTCATATCTTGCACACATAAATGCCAATGTTATGTATTCAGCTTTTTATGGAGTGTGAATTCCCACAAATGTTTTTATTGGACAGAGAAGAGATAGGAGAAGAGTGTCACATTCGAACCCACGCTGACACTGGTAGATATGCTGCAGGCTACAGAGCTGACCTCTAGTCCACGCGTAATTGCCACTTAAGCTGCTGTTGTTTTGATTGCAATGAGAAATATCTCATTAGGTTCTGTGTGAATGATCACGATTCGCTCAATGTGTTGCCCCTAAAAACAAAGAGGTCAGGGCATCTTTAATAAATGATGCTTATTCGGGTTGGTTATCTTACCGTCTCCATCTCTAGCATAGTGCTGTGCATTTCTGTCCCCCTCCCTTGCATATAGGCATGCAATGTGCTTTTCATACCTGCTGCCTATCCAACAGAGAGCCTATATGTGGGAGAGGCCGTGTAAAGTTATGACGCAACACACGGCACCACATGAACGTTAGGGCACATTGTACGCAGGCACACAAACCCGGAAACACAACATCACAATTATTGAACGCTGCTTTGAAGTTGGCAGACTTGTCGTTATCCTGATTATTGTGGACGCTGCTGAGGTAGGACATGTTGTCCTCGTAAAACTTGGGAGGGAGAAGAAGGCGGTGGCACCCTATCCCCTATGCGGTGAGCTAGTTTTGACAGGAAACCTATGGGCCCTGGAAAAAGTAGTGCTCTGCATAGGGAATATAGGGTGCCATTTGGGACGCAGGGGGGTGATCGCTCACAAGCTACTTAGCTTCTAAAGAGCCTATTCTCCTGCCTGTGACTGTCAGTTACCGTGAGTCAACCTTAATTGATCCACAAGCATCCCTAACTACCTGGGTTTGTGGCACGACGGCAACAAATAAATACAATAAAGCAGGAGCTGCTGCCGGAAAACTTCAAGGCCCAGTAGGGGTGAGACGATGGTAACAGGAAAGGAAATGGACAGACCAGCTCATTAGACACCTAATAGGAGAGAATGGGACTTTCTGCTTTCCATTGCGAAATGTTTTTAATTTCGATAACAACTCATTTCTGGGTAACAATTAAGTACCTTACTGTGATTGTTTTGAATTAAAATTGTGAAAAAGAAACAAATAGTTTCTTAGCAATGAGCAATTTCTTAAGCAAGAATTGTCTTAGGACTGTCTGGGAGTGGTCTGAGTGGGCAGGGGAAAACTGAACATTTGCTGTTATTGGCCGAGAGGTTTGGAACTCTCTTTCTTATTGGTCTATTAAATAATTTACCGCTTGATTAAGTCAAAACTCCATCCCAACAAAACATGCTGGTCTTTTCAAACAGCTCTTACACTAAAAGGGCATTACCATAATTTTCACAATTGATCATTTTCACACAGTATTATTCCAACTCATATTGTGGAAATTTGTCAAATATTTATTTCTGACTGAACTGGGCCTTTAACCTGATATGTCGTATGTTCTCACCTTAGAGCAGTGTCTGTTGAGACCAAACTACAGGTACAGTAACTGACTAAATAAAGGAAACACCAATATAAAGTGTCTTATTAGGGCCACAACGAGCCAGAACAGCTTCAATGTGCCTTGGCATAGATTCTACAAGTGGCTGGAACTCTATTGGAATTACCATTCTTCCACAAAAAAATGTAATCATTTGCTGGTAGGAAACACTGTCTCAGGCGCAGCTCCAGAATCTCCCATAAGTGTTGAGATCTGGTGACTGAGACAGCCATGGCATATGGTTTACATTGTGCCCTGTGAATGGGGGCATTGTCCTTGGTTTTTGCTCTGACATGCATTGTCAACTGTGGGACCTTATATAAACGTGTGTGTGCCTTTCCAAATCATGTCCAATCAATTGAATTGAGATGTTTCTACTACAAAGGATGATCAATGGAAACAGGATGCACCTGAGCTCAATATCGAGTCTCATATCGAAAGATTTGAATACTTAAAAAAACAAACATTTGCAAACATTTCTAAAAACCTGTTTTCTCTTTGTCATTATGGGTTATTGTGTGTAGATTGATGAGGAAAAACATTTATTTAATCCATTTGAGAATAAGGCTGTTAACAAAATGTGGAAAAAGTCAAGGGATCTGAATACTTTCCGAATGCACTGTACATACTGAAGATGTGAACCTAATAATTTGGTAGGATGAAGTCAGGACAAAATTTAACGAAAATGGCATGTGAACATAACACACACAGAAAGAGAGAGAGAGAGTCAAAACGGTCGGAACAAACATGCCTTTGATTCTACAATTTGAAGCTAATTGAGAACAATGAAGAAAACAAGCTAATACGGGGCACATAAGATCTTTTATTCATGGCTTAATCAAGACAATTATTCTCTAGTAGAACCATATTATTTTCTTTGAGGGTACAATTAAGAGCATTTCCAACAAAAACAACCAGAACCCTTACACAACTAAACAATTACTCAGCAGAAAACACCACCACTGAGCTAGAATCATCCACTTATATCCCTGTTCTATGGAATAGGGTAAAGTTGCCCCTACTAAAAAAACTAAAAACAATTTGGGTTATTTGGTAACCCAGCACAGGGTTTATATTGGACAGAACACACACAGGGTTCATTTTGATGCAGCCAGTTGGGTTGTGTGAATAACCCAACAAGTTGGGTTGTTAAGGATTACCCAAACATGGGATAATTTAGCAATAATTCAATTTTTTTTTTAGTCTCAATGGTCTTTTTGAATATAATCCTTCAAGTATTTCCAGGAGGCGTGGTTTATTACGGGTGCGGCTTTCAGATAAATCTTATTGGCCACCCGTAAGATTCATACCTCCATTCCTAAAAAATAAATAAATACAAAAAAAATGCATTTGACGCATTCTTCTATAATATTACGATTATTTATTACATATTACAACAAGTTATACAAATGGGTGGGTTGATTGCTGATTGGTTAAAACCGCATTCCAGCCGGTGTCTACTCCACGGCTAAATCTATGATGTTGAAATGTTTATTTACTCTGTTCCATCTGACTGCGTAATCTACTGTCTCACCAGCCCAGCCAAGCAATTTATAAACTTGTTCTCTACTATAAAAAGCATCTAGACATTATCTCACATTTCTTTTACACTAACATTCAGTTTTCAACAGCGGAGATTTGTATAAACCTTGATGTCTGTCTCTCCGACATTTGCAACATTGTTTCAATATTCAAATTCAATCTCCAGTTGTCCCATAGTAATGAACGTGTCGGGAGTCGGGACGAGACAGACAGGCAGGCAGCGTTTCTCAACTTGTTGATATCATGAATCAGCTGGCATTTTTTACTTGGCTCATCATGCTCTAGCAACTCCTTGTGGCGGGCCGTGTGACTGCAGGCTGACCTGGTTGTCAGCTGAAAGGTGTTTCCTCCGACACATTGATACGGCTGGCTTCTGGGTTAAGCGGGTGGGTGTTAAGAAGCACGGTTTGGGGGGTCATGTTTCAGAGGACGCATGACTCGACCTTCGCCTCTCCCATGCCCGTTTGGGAGTTGCAGCGATGAGACTGGATTGCAAATTGAATATGAAAAGGGGGGTTAAAAAAAGGAAAAATAACAATAACTGTGATCATGCCCTTGAAGCCAGCCCTCAAATTAGTCTCGGGCCTAACAACACCGGTGCCAATATATCCTCCAAACACCGACTTCGAGGGCATTATCACTTAAGTATTCCACCTTATTATATCCCAACAATAAGATTTACATAGGCTTTCAGAAAACTCATACACTTTTGTAAGTCTCATTGAAGCAACAAAAACGTCAATGTTCGACCTTAACATCTGATAATAGTACAACAGAACAGATGAACAGGAAGGACATTTACTCTCACGGGTGGCTAAAAAGAACCATCTGAAAGTCACACCCCTACTAAACTACACCTCCGGTCTTCTGATCTAACATGCAGGGTCATGTCTCAATAACCTACACGTAGCACCAATAAAGAAAACAACCCAACTAAGTGACCAAACAACCCAGATCTAGGAAGCTGATCCTAGATCTGTACCTAAGCGAAACTTCACCCCAGAGCCTGTTTCTGACTGTTACACAGTCAGTTGCAGAACAACCACTGCCACCCCATAAGATATTCCATAACACCACAGAGTCAACCCCACCTTTAAAAAAAACCTTACACTAGGTCGGGATCTCTCAAGATCCGTTCACATTCTCTCGTTAGCTCGTCTGAACACGTTCCAGATATCTGCAGAACCAGTTATTCTAGCCCTCCTCTCCTCCATTCTCTCCTTCTCTTTTTCTCCGCCGGTCCACACACCCTCGCCACTCTCCCATCTGCAGCTGGTGGCCTCAACACCTGGAGGATGCTGGGTAATCAGAAAGACAGCTGGCTACCCAGGAGAGGACAAGAACAAGCCACGGAACACACTTAACACACATGCGTGTGCACATTAGAGCACACACACACACGTACGTACGTGCACTAGCCCTCACACACTTCACACGCACACACTCCTTAACATAAATACCTTCATTTCACAGTATATGGCATGCGACATGCTCAAAAGACGCGTTCAGCTTCGAAGACATTTGCGTGTGTGCGTGCAGGCACACATGTGTTTTCATGTGCGTTCATGTACATGTGTGTTGAAATAAATCTTGCTGTGTAGGTCAGTGCTCTGTCCGTGCATAGAGGCGAGGGTGAGAGGCTCACGACCCTGCCACGATAACCTAACTAATCGAGGTCTATACATTTGCTCAGGAAAACACAGAGGTCTGTCACTGAGGTAGAAGAATAACAAAAGACAGGCCTTCCCCTCAGAGAACATCCACCAGGTCATTGAGTTACTGGGCCCCATCCAGTCCAACTCCTGCACAGCTGGTGGGAGCATTGGGCAAAAAGTGAGGATCCATACAAACATACACACTCTCCTGTGCACATAATGCACGCACACACACACACACACACACACACACACACACACACACACACACACACACACACACACACACACACACACACACACACACACACACCGACAACAAGTCTCTCCCATCCACACATACACGTACCAGGCCCTCCCTAAGAACTGGGAAAAGGCTGCTACCTGTTTGGCAAGTGTTCTATCAGCTGTCAAATATTACTGTCCATGCTAGGCGAACATTCAGGCAGCTATAGAACATACCTGTTTGAGTGAGGATCTGAAAAGGGTTCAATTATAGGGTAGCTAGCAACCTGTTTGGCAAAATGTCAGGTAGTTTGTGAGATAATACCTATCGTGAGTCAAGAGAGAGACATTGACCAACGAAAGACGGTACAGGGGTACAACCAGGGTAAATATGTGGAGAAATACACACATGGTGCAAGGCATGCAGTTGGACAAACACATGAATACAGTACATTGCCGGCACACCAAAACATTCATGTGTTGTTTCATCCCAAGTTGTCAATTCTGCTCAGAAAAAAAACACTGAGACATTCAATAGTAGACAAAGAGACACTGTGAGACAGAGAGCATCTCAATAACACTTGTAGCCCCTGAGCTTCGGTGTTGCGATGTCAATGCAGTACTAAACACAGCACTACTCAGATACTGTTTTACAGCAACAGTCAATTAAACTACAATAGAGGTCAATTGATCCGGAAATGACGAGCTTAGGTCAGTGGATTCACTGAGCACTCACTGACTGTGCTACACTCTCAGAAAGAAATGTTAAGATTTGTTCCTAAAGGGGTACAGCCACTTGTCACAGGGGCAGCACCCTGTAAGGTCCTCCTTTGAACTTTTAATTACAGGTACATAATTGTACCCCAGTTTAGCGGTCGACCGACTATGATTTTTCAATGCCGATATTGATACCGATTATTGGAGGACCAAAAAAAGCAGATACTGATAAATATTTGTAGTAATGACAATTACAACAATACTGAATGAACAATGAAGACTTTTATTTTAACTTAATATTATACATAAATAAAATCAATTTAGTCTCAAATACAGTTGAAGTTGGAAGTTTACATACACTTAGGTTGGAGTCATTAAAACTCGTTTTTCAACCACTCCACAAATTTCTTGTTAACAATTTATAGTTTCGGTAATTTTTCCAACAATTGTTCACAGACAGTTATTTCACTGTATCACAATTCCAGTGGGTCAGAGGTTTACATACACTAAGTTGACTGTGCCTTTAAACAGCTTGGAAAATTCCAGAAAATGTCATTATGGCTTTAGACGCTTCTGATAGGCTAATTGACATCATTTGAGTCAATTGGAGGTGTACCTGTGGATGTATTTCAAGGCCTACCTTCAAACTCAGTGCAGAACCAGTTTTTGCTTGACATCATGGGAAAATCAAAAAGAATCAGCCAAGACCTCAGAAAAAAATTAAAGACCTCCACAAGTCTGGTTCATCCTTGGGAGCAATTTCCAAACGCCTGAAGGTACCTCGTCCATCTGTACAAACAATAGTACGCATGTATAAACACCATGGGACCACACAGCCGTCATACCTGCTTAGGAAGGAGATGCGTTCTGTCTTCTAGAGATGAATGTACTTTGGTGCGAAAAAGTGCAAATCAATCCCAGAACAACAGCAAAGGACCTTGTGAAGATGCTGGAGGAAACAGGTACAAAAGTATCTATATCCACAGTAAAACAAATCTTATGTCCACTTAACCTGAAAGGCTACTCAGCAAAGAGGAAGCCACTGCTCCAAAACCACCATAAAAAAGCCAGAATATGGTTTGTGACTACACATGGGGAAAAAAGATCGTACATTTTGGAGAAATGTTCTGTGGTCTGATGAAACAAAAATATAACTGTTTGGCCATAATGACCAGCGTTCTGTTTGGAGGAAAAAGGGGGAGGCTTGCAAGCCAAAGAACCACATCCCAACCGTGAAGCATGGGGTGGCAGCATCATGTTGTGGGGGTGCTTAGGCGGAGATCTTTGTGGGCTATACTCGGCCTTGTCTCAGGATGGTAAGTTGGTGGTTGAAGATATCCCTCTAGTGGTCTAGGGGCTGTGCTTTGGCAAAGTGGGTGGGGATATATCCTTCCTTGTTTGGCCCTGTCCGGGGGTGTCATCGGATGGGGCCACAGTGTCTCCTGACCCCTCTTGTCTCTGCCTCCAGTATTTATGCTGCAGTAGTTTATGTGTCGGGGGCTAGGGTCAGTTTGTTATATCTGGAGTACTTCTCCTGTCCTATCCGGTGTCCTGTGTGAATTTAAGTATGCTCTCTCTAATTACCTCTTTCCTTCTCTCTCTCGGAAGACCTGAGCCCTAGGACCATGCCTCAGGACTACCTGACATGATGACTCCTTACTGTCCCCAGTCCACCTGGCCGTGCTGCTGCTCCAGTTTCACCTGTTTTGCCTGTGATTATTATTATTTGACCATGCTGGTCATTTATGAACATTTGAACATCTTAGCCATGTTCTGTTATAATCTCCAAGCGGCACAGCCAGAAGAGGACTGGCCACCCCACATAGCCTGGCTCCTCTCTAGGTTTCTTCCTAGGTTTTGGCCTTTCTAGGGAGTTTTTCCTAGCCACCATTGCTTGCTGTTTGGGGTTTTAGGCTGGGTTTCTGTACAGCACTTTGATATATCAGCTGATGTACGAAGGGCTATATAAATAAATTGAATTTGATTTGACTTTGCTGCAGGAAGGACTGGTGCACCTCACAAAATAGATGGCATCATGATGCAGGGAAATTGTGGATATATTGAAGCAACATCTGAAGACATCAGTCAGGAAGTTAAAGCTTGGTCGCAAATGGGTCTTCCAAATGGACAATGACCCCAAGCATACTTCCAAAGTTGTTGCAAAATGGCTTAAGGACAACAAAGTCAAGGTATTGGAGTGGTCATCACAAAGCCCTGACCTCAATCCTATAGAAAATTGGTGGGCAGAACTGAAAAAGCATGTGCGAGCAAGGAGGCCTATAAACCTGACTCAGTTACACCAGCTCTGTCAGGAGGAATGGGCCAAAATTCACCCAACTTATTGTGGGAAGCTTGTGGAAGGCTACCCAAAACGTTTGACCCAAATTAAACAATTTAAAGGCAATGCTACCAAAAACTAATTGAGTGTAGGTTTAACTTCTGACCCACTGGGAATGTGATGAAAGTAATAAAAGCTGAAATAAATAATTCTCTCTACTGTCATTCTGACATTTCGCATTCTTAAAATAAAGTGGTGATCCTAACTGACCTAAGACAGGACCTTTTACTAGGATTAAATGTCAGGAATTGTGAAACTGAGTTTAAATGTATTTGGCTGAGGTGTACGTAAACTCCTGACTTCAACTGTAAATAATGAAACATGTTCAATTTGGTTTAAATAATCCAAAAACACATTGTTGGAGAAGAAAGTAAAAGTGCAATATGTGGCATGTAAAAAAGCTCATGTGTAAGTTCCTTGCTCAGAACATGAGAACATATGAAAGCTGGTGGTTCCTTTAAACATGAGTCTTAAAAATTCCTAGTTAAGCCATTTTAGGTTGTAGTTATTATAGGACTATTTCTCTCTATACCATTTGTATTTCATAGACCTTTGACTATTGGATGTTCTAATAGGCACTATAGTATTGCGAACCTAATCTCGGGAGTTGATAAACAGTGATGTATTACAAGCATAGCGAAAAGCTGCTGGCAAACGGAGGAAAGTGCAGTTTGAATGAATACTTACGAGCCTGCCGCTGCCTTCCACCGCTCAATCAGACTGCTCTATCAAATATCAAATCATAGACTTAATTATAATATAATAAACACACAGAAATATGAGCCTTAGGTCATTAATATTGTCAAATCCGGAAACTGTAATTTCCAAAACAAAACGATTTTTCTTTCAGTGAAATACGGAACCGTTCCATATTTTATCGAACGGGTGGCAACCCTAAGTCTAAATATTGCTGTTACATTGCACAACCTTCAATATTATGTCATAACTATGTAAAATTCTGGCAAATTAATTACGGTCTTTGTTAGGAAGAAATGGTCTTCACACAGTTCGCAACGAGCCAGACGACCCAAACTGCTGCATATACCCTGACTCTGCTTACACTGAACGCCAGAGAAGTGACACAATTTCGGGCACCACATTTATTATATGCAACGCAGGGCAAGCTAGTTAAATTAGTAATATCATCAACCATGTGTTGTTAACTAGTGATTATGTTAAGATTGATTGTTTTTTTTACAAGTTAAGTTTAATGGGCTGCTTTCTTTTCCTTCGTACCTACTGAAAACGACCCAGATGTAAGTATGGGTGAAAACTCCAAGTCAACACATTCATGAGGGGAACAAGGTAAGGGATGCCTTGCATGGCTGAAATGCTATGGTGCTGGCTCACAAAAGACCTGGTTATTAACACTGAATCGACTTAACTGACAACAAGCATTATTGAAGCCGTCGTTAACATGAAATATTGCAGAGGTGAGGGGAAAGGGGGCAAGTGGCAACACATCAGTCTCAACCTCACCCTTGCTCGGTACACTTAGGCAAGATTACATTATGCTCGCTACCATTGTTTCCCGGTTTTCAAGACAAAGCCTGTTCCACTCTGCAAACTCTCCCTGAACGTTGTAAAAACAAGGGTGAATGTCAGAGGGAGCCATGAATAGGATTTCTCTTCTTTTGTTGGTATGCACAAACACGTCACTGCGTGAGAGAGAAGAAAGGAGGCCCTGCGAGGGAGTCGAGGGAGTCGAGGAGCCCGACGGTCTTCGCATGAAAATACCTATCGTGAGAAGAAGTGCCTTCTTGGGCCTAGACAATGTTCTCGGAAAACAGACCCCTGACAGACCCCGAAAGGCAGACCTGTGAGCTCGTAGAGACCGTAAATGAAAAGTTCAACAGTCATAACACTACCAAAACAGATATATACCACAGGTCCAAGAGTGGTGAGGTGTTAAAAAATAAAAAAATAATTCTGGGGCCCATTGTTTTTCCTGATCTGGTAACCTAACCAGGTAAAACTCTGGACCTTATACGGTATACCGTGAGTTTCTCTAATCAGGTCACATGGGTTTTTTTTTAAACTCCTGGAAAAACTCCTGGCCTCGAGGAAGATGAAAATCCTGTCGAACTGCAGCAACCTTGTACTTGTTTATATGAATTATATTTCAAAGTAGGCCTAGGGGGTTCCTACGCACAGACATGGAGAAAGCAACATGATTGGACAATAAAACTCACATGCAGCTGTAGGCCTAATTTAAAAATAAAAAAACAGCTATTGTGTTTATTGATTCATTCCAGTTCATCAATTTGGATTGAAAAGTTCTAGGTAGCCTAGTCAGCCCAAGTCTGAGTATAAACCACATTTTTTCCCATTCGCATTTTCTCACAAACAAATGGGCTATAAATACACCAGGGCTGTGTTCATTTGGACAAACTGTAGCAAAATGTTTTCAGAAAAGAAGCCTTTTTTATATATGGGGTTCAAATAGGATCTCCCCATTTCGGGCTGCTTTCTGTTGTTTCGTACCTACTGAAAACGACCCAGATGTCAGTATGGATGAAAACTCCAAGTCAACACATTCATGAGGGGAACAAGGTAAGGGATGCCTTGCATAACTGAAATGCTATGGTGCTGGCTCACAAAAGACCTGGTTAACACTATATCGGCTGGTTGAAGAATGCCTTGCATGGCTAAACAAGGAGTTTTTTAGCTGAAGTATATGTTCATTAAAAGTAGTTAAACCTACACCCCAGTTTGTCATTATACAAGGAACAAACATAACACATAGTAGGCTAGACTATGCAGCTACTGTTGTTAGCAGCCTACTGTTGATCAGACTGAACAATAGTATTGTTTCCATGCAATACAGCATATCAGATCGCTAATGTTTAGATGTATAGGCAGGTTCATTTATGTAAGAGTTTTTGCTTGTGTCTGTCGGGAGTGGTGTGTTATCACGCTTGCGAAATAAATATCCTGGAGGAAATTGGCGAGCATGCCTTGAGCTTTGTGTGTTGTGCCCGGCCCGCCCAATCCGCGATTTCTGTGAATCTGATTGGTCAAGCAAAGAGCCTGCAGCAGCACACCGGTGTGAAGGATAGAGAAACTGTACGTGAGTTGACAAATCATGAGGCAAATCAATTAAAAAAAACAGCACTTTAATGCTTTGCGTCGATAGATTTTAAGTGGTGTGGAGCTGCCACACCCGATTGGAAAGTGCTGTGGCAAATGCCGCCGCACCGCAATTTTTCTGGCGGCCCTGAACTTACAAAGTCGGAGAGAGAAAAACACAAAGAAACAGTTCCTGACCTGTGTGGAGATATCGTAAGAACCCATGAAGGCGACAAAACACAGAACCAAGGGGACTGATCCCAGAGCAGTATCAGAACTCTAAAGATTTGACAGCACTGTACTGAACAGTTGCACAGCATCAACCTGATGTTGACTGTGTCATGGCCCCACCAACTATTTAAACTGTCAGGGCAATTAACATAGCAACTGGCATGCTTTAATTTACAAGGGCAGCTCAGGTCTATAATTAATTGCTGCGTGCGTAAAAGTAAATGAATCCAGTGGGAAACGGTGGGGGGGGGCTTAATCTACGAGAGAGGGAAATGATTTAGTGGAGAAACACAAATCTATCATATGATGGAACTCAAGGAAGGAGGTGTACAGTGTGTTGTGGAATTGAGATTGGGGAGTTAGACAGGTCTCTCTTAATCTCTTAAAGGAATAATCTACTCAAAAACTATCTTTAGGTATTGTTTTTCATTGGTCCCCTGTTGATAGAGTCCCTAAATGTTTTGCGTGTCAGAAATCACGTTATAGGACTTTCCAAAAGCAAATTGTATCTTGCCACATCATCATGATGATGCGTTTTGCATCAACTCGTCACAAAGTTACTTTCATATGATTCAAAACGCATCATACCGTGACACTTTCTGTATTTTTAAAGTTCCATATCTTGAAAACTTGTTGCGGACATGTGGACTAATGGAGCAAATACCAAAAGATTGTTTTTGAGTGGTGTTTTCCTTTAAGTCAGGAAATGTCCAACCATACGTGCTCACTCCAAAAGTCCTCCTCGTCTTCACAGTGGGGTGCTGAAGCTGCTTTCTTAGATCAGGGAAAAGGGTGAGAACGGTTTAATCGGATCTCCATTGTCTCTTAACTGTCTCGTCTACCTTTTCACCAGAGACAAGCTTCTGTCGTGCTGACCACTGCTTTAATCAAGTGAAATGCACATTCAGCAGAACGTCCCCGTAACCTGAAGTTAAACAGGAATGGTTGTGCTTGAGAAGGCATGATTAGAAAAGAAGCAAAGAAAGACACAAAGATACATATTGATCCACAACCCATCCGCTTCAGCTACCTTCGTCACTCCCGCGGATCCTAATACTGTGCACGTGTAACGCGGTGAGTTCTCTCCTCTCAACTTGATTGGCTGTTTGGCGGGGGGGGGTCAATTGCCCATGACAAACCTACCTGGCAGAAAGGGGGTGTATGTGTTTTTGAAGTCGTTCGACACCATCGAAAGCACTCGTCGTTATTCTCTTTCATCCGGACCACCAACTATAGAAGTGTGTTAGAAGTACGCCAGTACTATAGAAGTACGCCAGTACTATAGAAGTACGCCAGTACTATAGAAGTACGCCAGTACTATAGAAGAACACGATGACAAACGAGCACAAGAACATACAATCATCTGCGCGGCTTCCATGGCTGCTCTCATTCATGAATCTGTCTCGTAAAGAGGTTGGCACTTAACCCTTATCCGGTGTGCACCGTGAACAAAACAGGCACAGAGTCCATTGTGCATTGAGACTGGCGGCACGCTGGCGGGGTAAAAACACACGTGAAGTTTAACAATGTATGGTACGAATAGAGCCAGCAACACTTCAACAAGTGGGCCATGGGTGCCACAATAGCGCCTTTATGACAGGAGCTTAAGTAAAGCAAATGAGATTTTTCCTACAGCATGGACCCAGCAATAACAATTGACATCACAAGTCAGCCTATATTTGCCATATTAAAAAGGGGGACACCGTGTAAGCTCTGCGAAAAGGAGACTACACATGACCACAGCCTGCTGAGGCAGCTAGTTTCCAGTTCTACTGAAGGGAGGCCCTTACGAAAGGGAAAGAATAAGTCGGGAGCCATGAGAAAGGTTATTCTCCTCTGGCTACACTTGCTTCTATAAATCAGCGTAAGTCCGGCAAGCCAGACCGACCAAATCTCCCTTCATAACCCTATCAGTCCCGAGACTGACTCTGCTTTTCGTTAGAAAAGTGAAGTGTTTTACCATTTTCTTTTCAGGACAACCAGGGCTACAACTAGAACACAAAACACTTTGACATACTTTGACATAAACAGTTGCAATCATCAATTTTGAGTTATTGGGTTAACAACTCTGTGGTTGTAGGTGAGTTGCGAATGCTAACGCAAGGCTAGCGTTGCGACTACTGCCGAAAGGCCTGGCAGCATGAGGGCTGCGTTAGCGGTGCTGACTGCACAACAGGTGGGTCCCGTGAAATGTCTGTAATTATCTTCAGGTGGGCTGCTGTACACATCGCTACAGTTGCGAGACGAGAGGAGCGTTTGAGAAACTCTTCAATAGATGTCAGTGAACCTTAACTGCTATCGGTCATATCGTACACAGCCTGTTAGATTACATGAGGTCACATGCAGTCCTGCAGCAGTCCAACCCAGTCAGTACTGGTGCCAAAGTCACTCTTCAATACTCCGTCATCCAGAAACAGTATGCCTCAGCAGCCCAGCGAATAGGATTCCTGCTTAAACAAGGCTGTACAGTACACTGTACACAAATAAGGCAATGTGAGAGAAACATGTAGCCTTGATAATTTTTAACGCTTCATCATTGCTTGTCTCTTGAACTGTGGTTGGACTCTTAAAACACAGAATACCATGTTACACACCTTGTAACGCTCAACCGTATTTCACATGAAGAGATTTCAGGGTTGTCAATCAAAGCGTACGAGTGCATTTCTATTCTGGGTTTCCCGAACCCATCCCTTTCCCCGTGGCCTCACTTCCCCTCTCAGGCCTCCAAACAGAGCCAGTCTTACTGTGGGCCCCATCCCTTTCCCTGTGGCCTCACTTCCCCTCTCAGGCCTCCAAGACAGAGCCAGTCTTACTGTGGGCCCCATCCCTTTCCCCGTGGCCTCACTTCCCCTCTCAGGCCTCCAAACAGAGCCAGTCTTACTGTGGGCCCCATCCCTTTCCCCGTGGCCTCACTTCCCCTCTCAGGCCTCCAAACAGAGCCAGTCTTACCCCCATCCCTTTCCCCGTGGCCTCACTTCCCTCTCAGGCCTCCAAGACAGAGCCAGTCTTACTGTGGGCCCCATCCCTTTCCCCGTGGTCTCACTTCCGCTCTCAGGCCTCCAAGACAGAGCCAGTCTTACTGTGGGCCCCATCCCTTTCCCCGTGGTCTCACTTCCCCTCTCAGGCCTCCAAACAGAGCCAGTCTTACTGTGGGCCCAACTCTCACCACCACCTCGTAATGACGACAGTTTGATTAAAGGCCTCTCTCCAAGCTGGAAACCACGGGAACAGCCTGCGTCGACAGCTGCTGGCCACCGACCAATTAGCGTCGGCTATAGGGTCATGGGTGGATGGGACCACTGTCCTTCCCCTGGCGGTCCAACCACGGAGGCCTCACGCCCCGAGCGTTGCCGCCACGCCCCATTAGTAGCAGCCTCTGTGAGAGTGGTGAAGTGTGGTCTCATGGGAGTTGAAGGCTGGAGCATTTCATCCAGGCACCAAAATATGTTACACAACATCTCGACATGACCCCATACTGTGATACATATCAATACATACAGTATACCCTGCTTGGGTGTATGTGTGCAAGTGTGTGTGCGTGTGCTATGTATACGTGTGTGTATGAGGGCAAGTGTGTGTGTGCAAGTGTGTTATGCCAGTGCATCTGTATGTCTGTGGCGTGTGCCAGTTTCAGCAGCCCTTTCAGATGGTCAGAGAGGCTCATGGGAACTGCATGGGAGGCCAAACCTCAAGCCCTCACCACAACATTTCAGCACATTTCCCTTTTTCAACCCCATCCAGAATAAGACAAACTGTAGATGTACAGTATGTCAATACCACAGAGAACAAATCACAGAATCTCATAAAAGAGTCAAGGCGTTTGTTAATTGTGCACTTTACTCTGATTGGAGGTTCAAATCCAGCTCTGCCAATAGGATTCTGGGAACACATTCATGAACTCAAGCTCTTAACTCAACATTTTTGCAAACCATTGTTCTTAAACAAAACGGTAGTAACACTAGCAAAAAACATGATAACTGGTAATAATTCTTAGACCGTCTCGCAGGTGGTCAACACTGTGGTGTGAAACGATCGAGCCAAAGGCCACGTGACCCAGCAACCCAAGAGAACTCGAGGTGACACACATACTCACCTAGAGGCAATGTGGCGCAGACAGACAAGCATCAACACCTTCTCACCCTTTTGTTCGCCACGTCTGGTGTCAGCCTTTTGACCGTGCGTAAAGCACACAATGAAATGTGTGGGAGTGGAGCCTAACAAAAGCTGGTCTATGTTTTGTTATTTCATACGGTAACTCATTCACAGCTTTCCTCTGTGGCGCGTCTTTTGTTTCGTGAAGGAAGGCCATTTCTCTCCCTTGACACACCGGAAAGAAAGCCAGGCTTAACTTCATTATGATTTGTTTTATCCCATTTCGATCCAAGTCAAGTGTTCATATTTTCCTAGTTTTCCTTTGTGCGTCCTTGTGGCTGGGGTGCTCGTGGAAGACAGCTTCGGAGATTGTAAGCTTCCTGGTCTGGAGACCATTCATAGCCTGTTCATAGTCTGTTTTAGAATCTGCTCATAACCCATTCATGTTGCAGGTCTCATCCTTTACGATTACATTGACTAGTAGTTGAAGATGCTAAGCAACATTCTTGGAACTAAACATGCTGCCGCCTTCCGCCTCCTAAACAGCTAGAGGAATTATTAGCCAATTACCTCCTAATTAAGGTTAATTAAGGCTTTAACGCACGTACCAAACGAACAAATCTCTGATGTAAAACGAGGTAAGATGAAATAAGGAAAAGTGAAAGACGAGAGGGAGGGAAAGCAAAACATTGAAACATTACAAGGGGAAGTAAATGGGGGGGGAGTAATAGATCTATTGGATATCAGCAAAACTGCTAGCCTAGCGGGTGTTCCTTCCCACTGTGGTAAATCCTCGAGGCTTCCATTAATAAACAAAGAATTTGCTGCAGTGCAATAAGAGGGACAACTGAAGCACAAGTGTCAGTCACTACTAGGCCATCTCACTCTGTCAATGATCCAAAAGTCAGCACTCCATTGGCTTTTAAGGAGCCTCCCCCCCCCAAAAAAAAAAGATTGTCAGCAGTTTACCTACAGTGTACTTCCAGAGGACAGCTCCTTGACATGTCCTTTCGGCTGTACCACCACGTTTAGAAGTCAGTCATCGAACGATCGAGAAAATCCCAGGCAGAATTATGTTGTTTCTCTTTTACAACGATTCAGTCTTTGAAAAAAATGTACTAATAAAGTTACATTGACGGGAGCTATAGACAGTACAGTGGTGAATATAAACAAGGGACACTGATCTATTTTGCATACCCCATGCAAGCATCAGACTATGTGCTGCCTGTCTAGGCAGGATGCATTGGGAGATACAGTACATGGAATGGGCAGGTTCTCAGAGGGTTTTTGAGTGCCTCTAGATGTTCCTCAAATTCAAATCTGGAATCACACAGTATTATTCCCCTCAGTATTATTCCCCTCTAACGAGGGACTGATTTAGACCTGGGACACCAGGTGGGTGCAATTAACTATCAGGTAGAAGAGAAAACCAGCAGTACCTTGTAGGGTAAGATTATTAGTTGTATTTTTTACTCATCATTGGATTGGCTTTGGGTTCCTTCATTGCTGGTTCAAGATGTCATTTCCTGTGGGCTTTACATGGAATCCTCCAGGTATTATCTTTGACAAGCCTAAATAAACTGATAATTAAGACGGCTGCTGATCCAGCGGTTTTCTCCCTGTTGGGTGGTGGTGGAAGTCACGATTTAAAGGTTGTGTTGATACTGCCACGGTCCTTTGTTGAGGCCTGTTGTCTAAAACCACTCACTCAAACGTACTGCTTTATTCGCCCTATGCTGCAGCCTGCAGGTGCAGCCCATTGCCACGGTTAGCTTCAGGGATGCTTAGAATAGATTGGAGGATTCCCTTAAAGACAAGATGACCATGGGTTCAATGTTTTCAAAGGAAGACAGGGGGTGAAGGAGAGAGATAAGGGGATCACAAAAAGGAGAAATAAATGAGACGCAGGAGAACTACTGCCATACATTGGGGGACGGAAAAGTACTGGTTTGATTGCTGTGGTGAGTTCAAGGGGCATGTTCGATGTCTAATAGCAAAGTACATTTGAGGAGAGAGGCGCAAACGCACTTAAGTGACTCTCGCAGAAGGAGGCCCAAAAACAGTTTAGGTTGTCATTATTACTGGTTTGTCAGGTATGATCCCATTCAGACTTATAATTGGATGGTGGGGGGGGGAGCAGGATCTTAATTTGAGCCAGTTTGCTACAGCAGGAAAATAATCCTGTAGCAACAGGAAATGTGAATTTAGGGATTATAATTAATGGACATTTTTGTAGGGGTTGATATATTTTCCGTAATGGAAAATCAAGTCTGACATTTCAAAGTGGCAATGACAAACTTCAGAAGCCTTTTCATCAAATCAAATCAAGCTTTATTTACTCAGCACATTTCAGACATGGAATGCAATGCAATGTGCTTCACAGGAAAAAACTAATAAAAACAATTAAACACAAGAGGATAAAAAAACAAAATAATGACAAACACTGAATGAGTAAAGAGCACCCTAAAGAAAATCAAGGCTAAAAAGGTATGTTTTAAGATTTATTTTAAATATGTCCACAGTTTGGGCCCCCCTCTGGGTTTCTGGCAGGTTATTCCACAGGCTGGGGGCATAATAACTAAAGGCTGCCTCTCCATGCCTCTTGGTCCTAGGCTTTGGGATAGTTAAAAGGCCAGTGCCAGAGGACCTGAGGGACCAACTCGGAATACAACTTAAAAGCATGTCTGACATCGTGCACAATCATGGATTGATTTAAAAACCAATAGAAGAATCTTAAAAGGTATTCTAAAACTCACAGGCAGCCAGTGCAGAGACCTTAAAACAAGTGTAATCTGTGCTCATTGTCTGATCTAGATCAGCACCCGAGTTGCAGCATTCTATATGTTTTGCAGTTGACCAATGGCTTTCTTGAGTAGACCAGACAGGAGAGCATTACAGTACTCAAGCCTGCTTGAATTAAAAGCATGGATGAGCCTCTCTGTATCAGCCTGAGAGAGAAACGGCCGCACCTTGGCAATGTTCCTCAGATCGTAAAAACCTATTTTGGTCACATTCCTAATGTGTGATTTGAATTTGAGTTCAGAATCTAAAATGGCATCTAGTTTTTTTTACCTGGTGTTTTATCTTTATTGCCCGCAAATTAAAATGTGCGGCCAGATTCTCGCTCTGTGCTTTGGCTCAACCAATAAGTACCTCGGTCTTGTCTTGATTTAGTTGGAGGAAGTTGTGAGCCATCCAAGTATTTAAATCACTAATACAGTCTAATAATTTATCTGTGAAGGCCAACCCACCTCTCCAGTCTGTCCAGAAGGAATTCATGGTCAACAGTATCGAATGCAACACTTAAATCCAAGAGTACAGAGAGCTGTTTGGCATCTATGTCGGCTATAAGATAATGTATCACTTTAACTAAGTCTGTGTCTTGTGTTGTGGTGGGCACGAAAACCAGATTGGATTTTTTGTTTTTTTAAATACAGTTGGCACAAAATCATTTCGCTGTCCGAAAACCAATTTCTCCAGAATTTTGATTAAGAATGGAAGGTTGGAGATTAGCCCAAAAGTGCTAACAGCTGAAAAATCTAGATGACTTTTCTTCATAAGGGGTTTCACCATTTCACCATTTTTTAGTGCAGTGAGGAAAGTGCCTGTGATTAACAATAGCTTGCATTTAAAACCATTTTGAAGAAGGTGGTGGGGATAGGATCGAGAAGGCAGGTAGAAGGCTTAAGTTGTGATCACTTTCCTGAGCATGTCTGCATCAGCCTGGGAAAATAAATCTATAGTGCCTTTGCGTGTTAGGGTAGGGCACATATCATCAAACTTCTCATCTTGCGTGACTGATACCTAACTTAGTGTTTGTTATCTAATCTCTGAAATATGCCGCAAACTAATCACATTTAGATTTTGAGGAAAGTTCACATAGGTTTGCGGGGGTAGACCATCAATGGTCGAGAAGAGCACACTTCTGATTATTAGTGATCAACTTAGAAAAATTAGCCCGGTCTGGTATTTCTAATTGCCTTGATACAGTGCATTCGGAAAGTATTCAGACCCCTTGATGTTTCCCACATTTTGTTACGTTACAGCCTTTTTCTAAAATGGATAAAACATTAAAAACATTCCTCATCAATCTACACACAATACTCTATCATGTCAAAGTGAAAATACATTTTAATATGAATTCAACATAAAAAACTAAAATATCTCATTTACACAAGCATTGAGCTCAGGTGCAGCCTGTTTCCATTGGTCATCTTTGAGATGTTTCTACAACTTGATTGGAGTCCACCAGTGGTCAATTCAATTGATTGGACATCATTTGGAAAGGCACACTCCTGACTATATAAGGACAGACAGTTGACAGTGAATGTCAGAGCAAAAACCAAGCCATGAGGTCAAAGGATATTTTCGTAGTGCTCCCAGACAGGATTGTGTCGAGCACAGATCTAGGGAAGAGTACCAAAACATTTCTGCAATATTCAAGGTCCCAAATAGCAGTGGCCTCCATCATTCTTGAATGGAAGAAGTTTGGAACCACCAAGCCTCTTCCTAGAGATGGCCGCCCGGCCAAACTGAGCAATCGAGGGAGAAGGGCCTTGGTCAGGAAGGTGACCAAGAATCCGATGGTCACTCTGACAGAGCTGCAGATTTCCTCTGTAGAGACAGGAGAACCTTCCAGAAGGACAACAGTCTCTGCAGCACTCCACCAATCAGGTCTTTATGGTAGAGTGGCCAAACAGATGCTCAAAAGACCAAAAGTCGCCTGTCACGTTCGTTATAAGGATCGGACCAAGGTGCAGCGTGGTATGCGTACATTATTATTTATTTAGAGAATGGACCGCTGAACAAACTAACAAAATAACAAAACGAAACGTGAAGCTATACGAATAGTGCAGACAGGCAACTAAACATAGAACAAGATCCCACAAACACCAAAGGGAAATGGCTGAAGGGCTGAGGACACGAACCTCATGGCAAGTGTGGGGAGGAGGCACAGGACGTACTGGACTCTGGAGGCGCACTGGAGGCCTGGTGCGTGGGACCAGTACAGGTGGTACCGGGCTTGTGACACGCACCTCGGGGCGAGTGCGGGGAGCAGGTATAGGACGTACTGGACTGTGGAGGCATATTGGAGATCTGGAGCATAGCGCTGGCACAATGCGTCCTGGCTGGATGCTCACTTGAGCCCAGGAAGTGCGGTGCGCTAGCACAGGAAGCACTGGGTTGTGCAGACACACCGGAGACACAGTATGCAGAGCCGGCACAGGATATCCGGGTCCAAGGAGGTGTACTGGAGACCAGGAGCGCTGAGCCGTCACCATCCATCCTGGCTGGATGCCCATTCTAGCCCGAGGATCTGGAATAGAGGGCACCGGGCTATGAATGCGAACTGGAGACACCCTGCGCATCACTGCGTAACACGGTGTCTGACCAGTCACACGCTCACCACGGTAAGCACGGGGAGTTGGCTCAGGTATAACCCCTGACTCTGCCAATCTCCCGGTGTGCCTCCCCCCAAAAAATGTGGGGAGCTGCCTCTCGGGTTTCCGTGCTAGCCATGTCCCCTTGTATCATCGCCATTCCTCCTGTGCTATGTCCACCTGCTTCCATGGCAGGATCTTGTCCCCTGCCATTACCTCTTCCCAGGTCCAGGATGTCCTCCACTCATCTTTCTCCCAAGCCCAGGATGTCCACTCCTCTTGAACACACTGCTTGGTCTTTTTGTGGTGGGATCTTCTGTCACGTTCGTTATAAGGATCGGACCAAGGTGCAGCGTGGTATGCGTACCTTCTTATTTATTTACAGAATGAAACACTGAACAAAATAACAAAACGAAACGTGAAGCTATATGAATAGTGCAGACAGGCAACTAAACATAGAACAAGATCCCACAAACACCAAAAGGGAAATGGCTACCTAAATATGATCCCCAATCAGAGACAACGATAAACAGCTGCCTCTGATTGGGAACCATATCAGGCCACCATAGACATACAAATGCCCTAGACCTACAAAAATCTAGACATAAAAACAACCTTAGACATACAAAAAACCCTAGACAATACAAAAACTAGCGTACCCACCCTCGTCACGCCCTGACCTAACCAAAATTTAAAGAATACAGAGATATCAGGTCAGGACGTGACATCGCCAAACGAAATGTCCTTACAGCTGAGATCATTAGTAAAAATAGAGGCTGTCACCCCACCCTTTTCCCTTTTCTGATAGAGTATGAAAAGCTGTAGTCCGGAGGGGGGCTTTAATAAGAGTGGCACTACAGCCTGAAGACAGCCATGTTTCAGTGAGAAATATACAATCAACATTGCGCTCAGTAATGTGGTCATTCACGAGAAAGGTTTTACTAGTGATTGCTCTAACATGTAAAAGCACCATGGGTGGGCCACTCTGCCCCTGAGGCATCTGCCTCGAGGTAACCAGTGGAATAACAAACGAATTATTAACGGTACTACCACACTTTCTGACAGTCTCTAATCTATCAGAATAGTAGGAGATGACAGTTTGTATAAACTCACCAGAAGGTGGAGTTAAAGGAACATAAAAGAGGTTACTCACAATAACTGCCATTTCTACAGGAGTTAATATGCTTTCCAAGTCCTCTGTTGCATATTCTGACAGAGAGAACTGGAGAACTACCAGACCCTGTATGTCAATCTCAAAAACAGTTTGTGATATTACTGGAAATAATCCGGGAATCCCTGTGGTTAGGGTGAATCCAATCTCTTTTTTTTAACAACGGGTTGGCTGAAAAGTTCCAAACCCTATCAGTAGCATGGGAGGGGCCAGAGATAATCATCTACCCTGTGCTAGCAGGTTGTTGACATTTTTTTGGTAGTCCTCAGACTGCCTAAAACAAAGGTCGTTAAAACCTATGTGAGTGACGATGGTGTCAATATTGGAGTAGTTGGCCAGAAGAGGGAGTTCCTGTCATGGACACCGGCTCCTGGGTGACAGTGGACCTTGGTCGGTCTACAGACCGTAGGCAGGCTAAAATCTCTTATCATTGATCTGCCCACAATGATGGTGGTCATGATGGAATCCGATGGGGAACGAAGAGGGGGAGCGGTTTGGGACTGACTCGGGCAGGGGGGGATGGAGGCTTCAAGCCAGGCTAGCCTGACTCTTTGCGCCAGCCACAGAGGATGGCGTCGGAAACCCCAGGAAGGTGGAGGATGGCCCGAGACCCTTTTGTTTTGAGTCACCAACCTGCTGAACTGTCGTGCTCGTGGGGGAGGGGGCCACTGGGCGGCAGCCGGCTGTTGGTATACACCCAGGATCCGTGCTGACTCCTGGGGGCTGGTAGGTCCTTCTCAAGCAGGGCAAAGCTGTTTGATAGTTGGATCGGATCTTCTCGGATAGATGAAGGGTGGCCAGACTGCCTCCCCAATCTCCTACGCTTTGCGAGTGTCCAGATTCCTATGGGCCGGGGAGTTGAGTTTAACATCTGTCTGTTGGATTGGGACAGATCAATGCCGCCCGACTCACCTGACAGCTTTTCTATATTAAAACAGATTTGGTTTGCCTGGTCGGTGTACTTAGATGTAAGTACACATTTTTTCCTGGTCAGTGTACTGGTCGGTGTACTCAGCAAGGTCGGTGTACTTAAAAAGCAGGTTATCCGTGCCTCACGAGTGGTGCAGTGGTCTAAGGCACTGCATCGCTGTGCCACTAGAGATCCTGGTTAGAGTCCAGGCTCTGTTGCAGCCGGCCGCAACTTTAGATTAATGGTTCCGTATTTCACTGAAAGAATAAACGTTATGTTTTCAAAATTATAGTTTCCGAATTTGACCATATTAATGACCAAAGGCTCATATTTCTGTGTGCTTATTATAATTAAGTCTATGATTTGATATTTGATAGAGCAGTTTGACTGAGCGGTGGTAGGCAGCAACAGGCTCGTAAGCATTCATTCAAACAGCCCTTTACTGCGTTTGCGAGCAGCTCTTAGCAATGCTTGAAGCACAGTGCTGTTTATGACTTCAAGCCTATCAACTCCCGAGATTAGGCTGGCAATACTAAGGTGCCAATAAGAACATCCAATATCCAAAGGTATACGAAATGCAAATGGTATAGAGAGAAATAGTTGAGGCGTCATAATTCCTATAATAACTACAACCTAAAACTTCTTAACTGGGAATATTGAAGACTCATGTTAAATGGAACCACCAGCTTTCATATGTTCTCATGTTCTGGGCAAGGAACTTAAACGTTAGCTTTTTTTACATGGCACATATTGCACTTTTACTTTCTTCTCCAACAATGTGTTTTTGCATTATTTAAACCAAATTGAACATGTTTCATTATTCATTTGAGACTAAATAGATTTTATTTATGTATTATATTAAGTTAAAATTAAAGGGTTCATTGTTCATTCAGTATATCTGTAATTAGTCATAGTTAAAAATATATATAAAAATCGGCCGATTAATCGGTATCCGCTTATTTTGGTCCTCCAATAATTGGTATCGTATCGGCGTTGAAATATCATAATCGGTCAACCTCTAATACAAAGCTCTCTCTTTTAATAAACCTCAAATACACTACAATTTTTATATTTCCTCCATTGCAGAAAGTTCTCCTGCAACTGAATGATCAAATTAAGATCCTACTTCTGAAGAGCAGCACCCACAAAAAGTATGGGTCATTACAGCCAGTGAAAGTGAGCAGGAAAAATAAAACTGGCAAAATGGGAAATCGGGTTCCAAGGTTATATGGTGGAGGGAAAATAGAAAGCAATTCAATCCACCCTCAACTGGCATTGTGGGTAAAGAAGGTACAGGCATGTGCCACTGTACTTCAAGTGCTCATTCACTAGAGCTTCATCCTTTCTTTTTCAGCAGCAAGACTGCAATTTGGGTGTGTCGTACAGCCGCAGATAAGTATAGGCTGGCTAATATGTACTTACGAGATGGAGAGAAATACTTACTGCTAAATGTTTAATGTCTGTTTGTACAACACATGTCCAATTTGGGTTCTGGTGTCCTTTGAAAGAGATCAACAACCAATAATTATGACTTTCTGGCTCTGTCACTAACAAGAATAAAGCTTTCTGAATGACACCTTTAATCTCAAAACAACACGCAGAGGGAAAAAGTGCAAATGTGGACGTAATTTAAGTAATACAAATATATTAAATGCATAGTGTTTAGTAGCAGCATGCGCTTAATCAAATAAGGATAAGCCAAACAAAATGACAACAAAAGAACAGGGTCAGAATAAGGATGAAAAAACTTGCAACATTAATAAATATGTATTCATTAACACATGTGTTTTAGGCACTACGAAAACTATTGTGTCTTAATGAAATACACCTGTGGCCATTTCTATGTTATTACCATGGTTATAACCATCAACAAGGCTGCAGGCAAGCTGCTAATGAGTGCAGCCAATTGTACCAATCTCTAAGTAGTCCATAACTCACATTCTCACTCTCTCTCCCCCTCTCTCTCAGCTGTCAAATGCCCTCACCTGTAAGTCGCCTGCAACCGTTTGCCCCTTTTCCTATTGCCAAGAGAATGTCACCCTAGATGAAAGAGAAAGCTAACAGGATCTACTCTTTCACTCTGCTGCCAATAGCAACTCATTTGACATCAGCATTTATCATATATTTTCTTAAAAGACAACTTGAGCCTTAAAAATGTACAAGTCACTTAGCACTATAGATTGAACTTCAAAAACTGTTTCAATTATTTTGAAGTTCTGATATATTCTGGTGAAGAAATGCTGAAAAGCAAAGTGTATTGAAGGTCAAGTGCAGAGAATCTAAAAAATATATATAATAACCGTTGTTTTATATGATATTATCTACACAATCACAAACCAAATTGCATCTTAAGTTATCTATATATATATTTACATACACACACATGACCTGTACACACACACATTTTCCATAAGCACAAAAAGCTTATTTCTCTCAAATTTTGTGCACAAAAATGTTAACATACCTGTTGGTGAGCATTTTATTATTTGTCAAGATAATCCATCCACCTGACAGGCGTGGCATATCAAGAAGCTGATTATTATACCGATGCAATTTGCACTGGGGACAATAAAAGGCCACTCTAAAATGTGCAGTTTTGTTACACAACACAATGCCACAGATGTCTCAAGTTTTGATGGAGCATGCAATTGGCATGCTGACTGCAGGAATGTCCACCAGAGCTGTTGCCAGAGAATTGAATGATCATTCTCTACTATAAGCCACATCCAACATCGTTTTAGAGAATTCGGCAGTACGTCCAACCAACCTCACAACCGCAGACTAGGTGTAACCACGCCCCCCCCCCCCCACCCCCTCCACATCCGGCTTCTCCACCTGCAGGATCGTCTGAGACCAGCCAACCGGACAACTGATGAAACTGAGGAGTGTTTCTGTCTGTAATAAAGCCCTTTTGTGGGGAAAAACTCATTCTGATTGGTTGGGCCTGGCTCCCAACATGTATTTTCAAGCACCTCCCTCATGTCAGCATAAGTCTGGACATGACAGGTTGTAGCCAATGTCTATCACCTACACTTTGACATGTAGGCTAACTATTTATGTACGTTTTTTGGTTTTCAAATCAATCAAATCAAATCAATTGCCTATGTTTGTTAATGGTCTTGGTACCCCAGCAGATGACCTTGGTGACCTGGCAGATTAGGAACCCCCTGATGGAAAATGGCCTTGCCCCTAAAATCAAAAAATTCCAGGCCTGGTGCTAATCATAGCCTAATTATCAAATGACAATGAGTCACAGTTTTCTCAATGCAAGGTTTATTGTGTTTTTTTGTATTACTTCTTGAAGGTATTTATCATATTAGCTCTGTGTTTTAATAGGCCTACATAGTTGGGGGCACTTAGAAGGCTAACCTATATGAACGTGTTTGATGGGACTGACATAATGAATAGGCTATATACTGTAAAGGTTTAGTGTGAACGATGCGGGAGGCGGTATTTGTGCGCTGAAACGACAAATGAACGGTCCATAACTAAATCCAGGCGAGCTACAGGTGCGCCGCGACTGTATGGTTGCTCAGACAGTGGGTAGCACGTCCCGGGACAATGTGCTGAATTGGCAGCCTATTTATAAGTCTGCCATTTGAACGTGGACTGCACTCTAATGCCACTTTACCTTATGAGGGAACTTTAACCCACAGCACCTGCTCAAAACAAATTGGCATACGAGATCAACTTCACCCCAGCGAAGGGTCCCGTCGTCGGATTGTTTTTCAAACGGACACTCTCGCTTACAACGGGAATGTGCTTCTCTATTGGCTAGCTAGAGAGCACAGACAATTAAACTTAAACTGAAGAATAAAGGCACTATTTAAATTCTAGATCATGGATTTGAAATGTGTCCAAATAGCAATGAGGCTGCTGCATTTCAATTATATGCTAGGTTAATTAGAAGAAAAATGGGGTGGAACGTTGCGTGTCCTTCTTACCTGGATGTCACTCTCAGTGTCAACAAGTTAGAGGGATCAAAAATAAATAAATATGTGTGGCATTGATCCGGATATTACCACAATCCAGTTAATAAATGTTTTTGTTGTTTTAAAACCGCGTCACTGGCACGTGAATTCATTTCGACCGCCAGTGCGTGCGAGGGCTCCCTTTCAAAACGTTATCACCCGGCGTGCAGCACTCCGAGACGCATTATCTGAGAACGTGTGTGCGTGTAAATGTGGGAAACTCCCTAAAGTGATGACCTATCTCGCTTTTCCAGAAAGGCTATGATGCTTCAGTGCGCCTTGTCCTCCTATACACTGACAAGTAAAACGTATCATTAAGTTCACCGCACGAAACCTCAAAGAAACGTTCACTCTTTCACAAGATAGACTACAAAAAGTCCATACTGTTAAGTGCAAGGCAGAACGTACAGTTCTAAATGTCAGTCGAAGTGTATGAAGCATGGCTAAATAAACGCTCCTCCTAAATCGCTACGCTCATATGACAATTAATTAAATGACATTTCGTAATTGTCCACCATAATAGGTATTGCCTTGGCAATCATCTATAACAACAGCCTAAGTCAAAAGAAAATATATAGAGACAAGTAGTCTAGTCTATAGGCTACGCTACATGCTGTTTTCAACTTGAAAACGTTCACGAAAAAAAAAAAATTCAATGTCGGCTATAGTCTAGGCAATCAGAATTCCAATTGAGAACAACTTACTTCAAGAAGTTCCCCTTGCTTCGCACCGTGTTCTCGCTGGGACCAACGTCTTGTTTCTTCTGTATTGTCTCCCAATGGAACCGTTTTAGAACGAAGGGTTACGTCTATTTTAATTTATGACTCACCACGCATTCTTTTAAGGTCCGTTTCCATGACCCGAGAGAGAGTAAACTTGTGAGAGAGACATCCCCTACTCGGCAGCGTCGACAATATTCCCATTTTCCAGTTGATTACAACTGAATCAAATTAATTCTGATTTGGACATGGCGCCGAAGTCAACCGAGCGCACAGTGAACAAACTCCGAAAGGCTCGGCATTTACAGTTGAGGTGGTGGCCCTGTGGCCAGAAAAGCGCACGTCGTTTCGATGAATAGTAGCCGGCTACCACTATGTGGACGAACATGAAACTACGTCCTATTACAATAGCTTGCAATACCACCGGGCAGCTATATTTCATGCTGCGGGGCTCGCTCACAAAGTTAACGGGGAATGCAGAAAAAACGACTTGTATTAAACGGATTGTGGGCCTATTACAGTGAAACGTGCTGACATAAACCAGCTTGTACGGAATTATATCACTTTAAGCTACAGACATCGTTTTACAATAAGCATTTAACAACACTTAGTTTAGCAAAGTAGTTCAGTCTGAAATACAATGTAGGCACAATATTTTGTTAATGTTATATGCAAATGACAAATACAATAGGCGTATGTTGCAAATCATTAGGCTACGTGAAATTTGTTCACTGACCAAACTCGCCTCATTTGACATTTTCCCTTTCATAATAACATGTAAGTGTAGGCATAGTAGCCTATCAATCTCAATGACAAAACAGTAATAACCTCTTAATAACCTATGATGCAGGGACTTAAGCTACACATTGGCCTTCGACTGGAAAGCAACACACAGCCACGGCCAGACAAAGCACCACATTAATATAAATGTTGGGATATAGCAATAGGGCTATTCTTACCTTGGCTTGGTGTATCCAGTCTGTGGGCATCACGTTGTATTATCAAAGGACAATGTTGTCTGTATCAGTGGAGAAAGCAATACAGGCAACTTGTGTGGCCATGGGCCACTTAACACTCTGGTGCGCGAAGTGAGGTTCGCTTAAGAGGCTCTTTGGTAACTTTGTTAAACTAGTCAATCTTGGCTACCCATAACTATTTTAAGCATTTCCGATCGTGCAACAATTTGAAAGTGAGGCGAAGTGAGTGAGTGTTCACTGTTGTCGTGCACGGAGAGTACTCATTCTCCCTAATGGATGCAACGAGAGAAACTGAGAATGAAAGCATTGAGAAGGATCGAGAGAGAGCGAGAGAGAGAGAGCGGGAGAGTGTGTCACGTTTAATAAATTGGTCTATTGGTATTTCTATAATGATAATGATCACTTGTTTGCTTCAAAATACAACGACCACAGTGCATAACTCGTTTGCTTTCAGTAAAACAAGTTTTCATTTTGGTTATTTTTAATATGTGAAGTGTATAATCTGCTTCTTATAAAAACGAAACGATTTGGCAAGGAAATCAGACTACCACCACTTTAGCAACGTCAATGCAACCAACCGTGCGTTGTCTAATGTCAATGACTTTCATGGCACACATTCGTTGAGTGGCTATCTAAAACAAATATTGGTTCCCGGGTGACTTGTTTAATTAATTAGTTTGTATGACGCTGTTTATAAAAGATAAACAAATGAAGGCGTTTCACTTTTGGATCAAAATGTAATTCTATCAAGCATTAAGAATATCATGACATGTCGACGACATTTTTGATTAAATGTCTGTTGAATAATTATATCCCTATTTTAATAGAATGAAAGGGCTATTGCATGATTAAATGTTTGGCTATATTCTAAATTAGTAACATTTCAGAACAATGTACCTTAACGAATAAGATAAATATGCTAAAATGCATGCATGTTCACGATCAAAGCTTTTGTAAATCAGCCTATAGCCTATGAGCAATTATCGAATTTATATAAATTTGATATTCGTATAAATTGTCAAATTAATTGTAGCCTATTAAAAACGGACATGTAGGCTTTTTGGTTGTCAACCTATTCAATCCCATCTTAAAATACGAGACATGTGTTATTTATTTCCTTCAAAGATGATGGATTGACTAGACTATTGATAGGGACATTTTGGAGTTGAAACTTTAAATATGAGTGCCTTTGAAAGATATGCCTGGTAAAATTGCAGACAAAAATGCAGTTCCTCTTACGCCACCCTGTGGTAAACGTAGACAGCTCAGCTCAAACTCACCAGTGTCTACGATCACAGACTGCCAGTAATGCACACTTTTGGGTGATGTATCAAAACGGTCAATGCAATCTGGAATCCTTGGGACGCCCCATACCCTAACCTTAACCCATATCCTTGTCTGAGATCAGCCACCCGGACAGCTGATGAAACTAAGGAGTATTTCTGTTTGTAATGAAGCTCTTTTTCTGGAGAAAAATTCATTCTGATTGGCGGTGCCTGGCTCCGCAGCGGTGGTCCTGCGAAATCGAGCGCTGGAGAGGGAGCGGGATTAGGCGTGACAGGCTTGAAAATAACCATGACCAAATACACAGTGAGCTCAAAGTATTGGGTCAGTGACACGTTTTGTGGTTTTGGCTTTGTACTCCACAAGTTGGATTTGAAATGATATGACTATGAGGTTAAAGCCCCGACTGTCTGCTTTAAATTGAGGGTATTTTCATCCATATCGGGTGAACAATGTAGAAATTCTAGCATTTTTTGTACATAGTCCCCTCATTTAAGGAGACCAAAAGTATTGGGACAAATTCACATGTGTCAGTTCAAGTATTTTTTTTCTTCATTGTCATTCTTCATGTGTATTAAAGTAGTACAATGTTAAGAATTTCGTCCCATATTCATAGCACAGAATGAATACATCAAGCTTGTGACTACAAATGAGTTGGATTAATTTGTGTTTTAGATTTGGATGTGTTTGAGATTATTTTGTGCCCAATAGAAATGAAGGGTCAATAATGTGTTGTGTAATTTTGAAGTCACTTTTATTGTAAATAAGCATAGCATATGTTTCAAACACTTCTACATTAATGTGGATGCTACCATGATTACAGATCATCCTGAATGAATTGTGAATAATGATGAGTGAAAAAATTACAGATGCACAAATATCATAGTCCCAAGACATGCTAACATCTGACTGTTACACGGTATTTAGACTCCTTTACCTTTTCCACATTTTGTTAGGTTATTTTAAATTGATTCAATAGTTTTCCCCCCTCAATCTACACACAATACCCCATAATGACAAAGCAAAAACAAGTTTAGATTTTTAGTAAATTTATTCAAAAATAAAAAACGGAAATATCACATTTACATATATATTCAGACCCTTTACTCAGTACTTTGTTGAAACATCTTTGGAAGCGATTACAGCCTCGGGTCTTCTTGGGTACACCTGTGTTTGGGGAGTTTCTCCCATTTTTCTCTGCATATCCTCTCAAGCTCTGTCAGGTTGGATGGGGTGCTTGCTGCACAGCTATTTTCAGGTCTCTCCAGAAATGTTTGATCGGGTTCAAGTCCAGGCTCAGGCTGGGCCACTCAAGGACATTCAGTGACTTGTCCCAAAGCCACTCCTGTGTTGTCTTGGCTGTGTGCTTAGGGTCATTGCCCTGTTGGAAGGTAAACTTTCACCCCAGTCTGAGGTCCTGAGCGCTCTGGAGCAGGTTTTCATCAAGGATCTCTCTGTACTTTGCTCCGTTAATCTTTGCCTCGATCCTGACTAGTCTCCCAGTCCCCGCTGCTGAAAAACATCCCCACAGCATGATGCTGTTGCCACCACCACCATAATTCACTGTAGGGATTGTGCCAGGTTTCCTGCAGAGGTGACGCTTGGCATTCAGGCCAAAGAGTTCAATCTTGGTTTCATCAGACCAGAGAAGCTTGTTTCTCATGGTCAGGCATGATCTCCAAGTGGGCTGTCATGTGCCTTTTAATGAGGAGTGGCTTCTGTCTGGCCACTCTACCATAAAGGCCTGATTGGTAGTGCGGCATAGATGTCTGTCCTTCTAGAAGATTCTCCCATCTCCACAGAGGAACTCTGGAGCTCTGTCAGAGTGGCCATCAGGTTCTTGGTCAACTCCCTGACCAAGGCCCTTCTCTCCCGATTGATCAGTTTGGCCGGGCGGCCAGCTCAAGAAAGAGTTTTGTTGGTTCCAAACTTCTTCCATTTAAGAACATTGTTGAGAATATATATATATTTTTAAATACATTTTAGAGGGCTGTAACATAACATTTGGACAAATTTAAGGAGTCTGAATACTTCCTGAATTGCTCCATGAGCCACCCCAGAGATAACCCCCTTGAATTATTTAATTTATTTAATTTAACATTTATTTAACTAGCCAAGTCAGTTAAGAACAATTTCTTATTTAAAATGACAGCCCAGGAACAGTGCCTTGTTCAGGGGCAGAATGACAGATTTTTACCTTGCCAGCTTGGGGATTTGATCTAGCAACCTTTCGGTTACTGGCCCAACGCTCTAACCACTAGGCTACTTGCCACCCCTTGATAGGCATTTACACTCCGATTTCTTTTTCAGGCGCAAACTAGCTTCCTCTGCTCCGCAGACAAAATCTAAATAATACCACTTCTTGTTACTCTCACCGACGCCACATTATCCTTTGACACATCCCAGATTTTCCTTGAGATGTCCAACAGATCTCCCAGGTAGCATTGGGCCAAAAACTCACTAACTAAAAACTAGACTAGACTTGGATTTCACTACACCTTTACTTCTCATTTTCTTTCCTTTTCACCACTGTAACCCCACTCATTCTCACTCTCTGTGCTCTCATCTTCACACAAAGCATCGTCGGTTTCAAACATGACATCCATTTCCGCCATCATCCGTGCATCTCCCAGCTGCCTTGATTAGAAGCAGGTGAGGCTACTTAAGGTGTGTTGGAGAAGGAAGTCCTGCCCCTGCAGGAAACTGGAAGGGGTGATTGGTAGAAGTCAGTATGTGAAGGGAATTTTCTACAAGCAGTTTAAGAGCTCGAGCTTCTGGATTTAATAAAATAAAAGTAATGGCAAGTGGTAAAGTATTATAACAGCAGAGAAGCACATTTCAAACATGTTACTAATGAAACATTTCACTCAATGGGTTGTTTCACAAATTGAGTTCCTTTTATGTCCCTCAGACATTATGCGTTTACATTTTGATCAAACACTCAAGTTGGCATTTGGATCAAATAAATCTGCTCTAACTAAACCATGTAAAAAATGTTTTCATTAAAATAAATGACCCCCCCCCCCCGAAAATCCACATTTTGGCATGTACCTCGTCATGTTTGTCTCATTACATGATTTTGCCAAGTTTCCCCCATTGCAAAGCCCTAATTATTTTTTTGCTTTGATGAAGTTCTCTCAAGAAATTATTTATTCATTTTGTATAAATTATTTTAAATTACTTATTTAATGTGATTAGCACTACTACTGCACTACTACTGTTGCATACAACAAGCTTCCAATTGTCAAACATATTTACCATCAACACAACTTTTATAGTCATTTGTCTTTATTTAACCTCTTGAGATGGGAAAACATGTTTGTTATGAAGTTAAATGTGCACTTCATGACAGAAGGTTAAACTTAGATTAAATAAATATAATTTCTTTACAAAACAACCCAAAAGGCACTCTATTTGTGGAATGACACCAATCAATATGTTACATGAAATTGTTCAATCACAAACACTTAAGAAAGGCAGAGGTAATCAAGTAAAAAAAATACAATGTTTTCTAAATGTCGAAAATATCTTACAAAAATGTATTATTTAAATGATTCCAGAAACACATTTTCACCCTAACCAATTTAAGAGTTTAACTAATCTCTCATGCCAGATCTGTCAGATACTGTCACGCTCTGGCCATAGAGGCTTTTATTCTCTATTTTGGTTAGGCCAGGGTGTGACCAGGGTGGGCATTCCAGTTTCTTTATATCTATGTTTTCTATTTCTTTGTTTTTGGCCGAGTGTGGTTCCCAATCAGAGGCAGCTGTCTATCGTTGTGTCTGATTGGGAATCATACTTAGGCAGCCTTCTAACCTGGTTTTTAGTGGGTAGTTTTCTGTATAGTTGATTTGCCTTACAGAACGGTTCGTTTTTCTCTTTGTTATTTTGTTCGAGTGTTTTGAGTAATAAAGAATCATGAACACCTACCACAATGGGCTTTGGTCCGATCCTCATTCTGACGAGAGACGTAACAGATATGGCATCTATGCAATATACTATGAGACATTTTCCTCTGACTCTGCAAGATTACTAAATCACACCTCAATTTGAGGCAGGGAAAAATGGAGGGACAGAGGGGTCCGGTTACACTTTCTTGCTCTCATCCAACCCTCTGTGTTCGCCTCTGGGAGAGAGAGGAGTCGCTCCTTTCCTCCCGAATTCTCCACTCCTCCCAAGCTGTCTCCTCTTCCCAATCTTTCTCCTCCTAAATGCCGCCTGCACCTGCCTTTTTTAAAATGCCGTCTCCACCTGCTTTTGTTGAGACGGAACAGTGCATTCTTCACCACGTCGTTGCGGAGTATACAGACAACAGGGTTGATGCATTGAGGCAACATGAGCAACACCAGAAATCTGACATGCTGGATACTCCATTGCTGAGACAAGTGAAAGGACATAGTTTGCTCTTGTAGTAGTATAGAGGTTAGACTATAGATGAATGGCAGCAGCTGTATTACAAACATGCAGAGGTAGAAGGCTATAGTGCTACAGGCATGGTGGTTGTTTACTTGGCTTACCACAGCGGCTCTGCGAGCCACTTTGCACATGCATCCATAACCGGAGCAGATGCGAGGGCGGGAGAGCAGTACTTTTTCCTTCGGCATAGATCCTTCAACAATTGTAGGGTCACACCAGTCCTGCAGTGGCTTGGTTAACAGCACTTTGTCCCAGGTTGAGCAGGACATAGCAATCACGACCAACACTGCCACTCAACACCAGCTTTGCACCAAGGAAAGCTGCACACACCTGGAAGTCATTATTCTTAGTTCGTGGATGCTGTGGCAAAAAAACCCACGTATCTTTCTGTCGCCTTGAGGTTTCAAGTCATCTTGAGAGCTCACGAGGACAGCTGTCATACCACTCAGATGTATTATGCACCATCAGCCAAAAACCACTGTGCGGCGGTGCAGAAAATAGTATGACAGAGTTAACGCTATGAAAAAGTTATGCAAAAGATTACAGATCAATACATTATTTAACAAGGCGCAGGATGGCTGTTCTCTAAAGCTCACCAATCCAATGAGTGCGTAGCTTTTCATGGCCAGAAAAGAGAATAATTTATGACAAGAGTCATAAAAATGGAAGTTTTCCCTACAATAATGTGCCGGGAAAAAACCATGTAGATGGATCAAACATGCCTTGATCCTCTTCAACCATTGTCATGTTGAGAAAGCGTGCACTTACCATCAGGCCTCACATCAAAGGGCCTCATGAGCACGGCATTATAAATAAAAAATAATACTATTAATTACTTTTTTTGATTCGTGTGAGGCCCAACCCATGCTCTGCTCAAGTAGTAGGGGAATTCCACCAGTGGAGGCTCCTCAGAAGAGGAAGGGGAGGATTATACTCCTCAGTGAAATTTCATTAAAAACTATACTAAATATATTCATAAGTCACCAAATAATTTATTTAAACACACTGTTTGCAATGAAGGTCTATAGTACCTTCAACAACACTTTCTGGGGTAGCACTATGGTGTAGCCGGAGTACAGCTAGCTTCCGTTTTCCTCTGGCTACATTGACTTCAATACAAAACCTAGGAGGCTTGTAGGCCTCACCCCCTTCCATAGACCTACATGGTAATTATGACCACTTCCGGAGGACGTCCTCCAACCAATCAATGCTTTTGCAGTGTGAACTGACATGTTGTCCATCCAATCATAGGATTTGGATCAGAAAATGAACCTAGTGTGTTGTATTGGGGTTGGTTGTGCCGCAGAAAATTATGGGGGGGGGGGTTCTATGTGGTGAGAAGCTTGGTTAGTTTAAACACGTTTGTCGTCTCTGTGCTTTGCGCGCCTATAGCGTGGGTATTTTTGAAACACTTACTTGAGGAGCGGTTCAAGTTTGGTAACAGAATAAAAAAAATGTCCCTGTTTTTTGTGACCACACTTGAATATCTACTCAGAACTCAGCTTAAAAAATGTCTGCAGAAAGAATGAGGTGTCTGTTGTTACTGCTGTCCTGTAGCACAGACTAGGAGAATTAACGTAGCAGGTTAGACGAATAAGGTTCAACTGTATCCCATCTAGACATGACCCCAAAACAAGGCCAATAATAATACCCAGTGTGCTTTCCAGTTAATTTTGGTATGGTGATTTAGTATCAATGTAAATAATCCGGACGGCCATTTGATTAATTGTTCCGCAGTCTTATGGCTTGGGGTAGAAGGTGTCAAGGAGCCTTTTGGTCCTAGACCTGGCGCTCCTTTCCAGCATGTGGGGTGGTAGCAAAGAGAATAATCTATGACTTGGGTGACTGGAGTCTTTGACAATCAATTTTTTGGGCCTTCTTATGACACCGTCTTGTATATAGGTCCTGAATGTCAGGAAGCTTGGCCCCTTTGATGTACTGGGCCGTACGCACTACCCTCTGTAGCACCTTAAGGTCAGATGCTGAGCAGTTGCCATACCAGGTGGTAATGCAACCGGTCAGGTTGCTCTCGATGGTGCAGCTGTAGAACCTTTTGAGGATCTGGGACCCATGCCAACTCTTTTCAGTCTCCTGAGGGGGAAAAGGTGTTGTTGTGCCCTCTTCACGACTGTCTTGGTGTGTTTAGACCAGGATAGTTTGTTGGTGATGTGGATACTAAGGAACTTGAAACTTTCGACCTGCTCCACTTCAGCCCCGTCAATGCTAATGAGGGTCTGTTTGGCCCTCCTTTTCCTATAGTCCACGATCAGCTACTTTGACTTTCTCACATTGAGAGAGAGGTTGTTGTGCTGGCACCACACTGCCAGGTCTCTGACCTCTTCCCTGTAGGCTGTCTCATCGTTGTCGGTGATCAGGCCTACCACTGTGTCGTCAGCAAACTTAATGATGGTGTTGGAGTCGTGCTTGACCACAGAGTCGTGGATGAACAGGGAGTACAGCAGGGGACTAAGCACACACCCCTGAGGGCCCCCCGTGATGAGGATCAGCGTGGCAGATGTGTTAGTGCCTGGGGGGAGACGTCAGGAAGTCCATGATCCAATTTCAGAGGGAGGTGTTTCGTCCCAGGGTCCTTAGCTTAGTGATGATCTTTGCGGGCACTATGGTGTTGAACGCTGAGCTGTAGTCAATGAACAGCACTCTTACATAGGTGTTCCTTCCTTTTGCCCAGGTTGGAAGGGCAGTGCGATTGAGATTGCATCATGAAATGTAGCCTACACATTTTGTGCTCTTGTAGGAAACAGTACCTCCCCATTGCTGATGTATACTTATCAATAACTGGGCTAATAGCTCGCTAACTATATCAACAAATGTGCACAGTGTGTGTGAGTGTTACACTACTTCTACCCAGAGGCTTGGGCTTTTTTCATCAGCTTTAGCCAAGCTGCTTTATTGCAATTTCGACGCTTGCCTTGGAGCTCCAGTATCAAACGACGTACAACGACTTGCACGATTTAACAAACAAACATGAGCACTCAATGGTCCTGCCGACCAAGGATCCATGTGCGCTGTTGACCAGAGCTCTCTGCCTGCCTTCTCCCCGCCTGCCCTGGTCTGTCTCTACCATTATTGTACAGGTGCCTTCGCCACTTTCTCTCTCGGACCTTTGCTCATCTACATTATACGCATACATCGTTTACTTTTTTTTGATCAGCGGTTGAACTATTTGATTAATGACTTTTAGGGCATTTAACAAACATGATGCTGTTGTTCATTTTGCTGGTGTCTACCCTTGGCTTTTACAATGTTGGTGATACATTTAGAGCCTGTTGCACTGTGAATGAGGAAATATATTGTAACGACCCTGGGTTTATAAGCACGGAAATCGACCCTGCCGCACGAGTATGCTTTTGCGGCAGAGTCAATAGCACGCCGGAACCTCGGGCTAGAAGGTCGAGGGTTCGAGACCTGCTCCCTGCTGTTTCATTACAATATGATTGTTTCTCCCTCGAGTATTGTGAGAAACCCCACGCTTGCTCCGGAAATGCACATTTCTCCCGAACAATATGGGAGAAATCGGAATCTTGCGCTTACATGTCAGGACTGTTCTCTTGGTACTTAACCATGTCTCTGGACTTTACACATCTCCTGAAATATGTGGCGTTAAAGACTCTGGTGACTATGGATTCTCGTTCAACTGCTGTCTGTAACTCCAAATGTTGTAACCCTCAATCTAGACTTGCCATTATCTTGCTGCTTCTTTAGTCTGGAAATGTCCAGTCTAATCCAGGTCCTGACATTCTTACCCCTGCCGAATTAAGTAGTCAGAGTGGCCTGAAGTTTTTGCATATGAATGTAAGAAGTCTTCTGCCAAAGCCTGATTTTGTGAATATATGGATAAAAACTGCCAACCCGGATGTATTTATGCTTTCTGAAACCTGGCTTAAAAAATCTATTACAGATAAAAAAATATTGGCATAAATGGTTACAATGTTTTTCGTACAGATCGTAAATCTAAGGGTGGTGGTGTTGCTGTATATGTAAAAGAAAAGTTCTCAGTGGTCGATCTGACTTCTGTTACTAAACCTAAGCAATTTGAATATCTGTCTTTGAACCTAAACATTGGCTCATCTTTAAATATTGGTGTATCTTGTTGTTATAGACCTCCATCTGCTACTGTTGGCTCTCTGGATTGTATTTTCAAATTGTTATCACAGAATGTCAATTCTGAGTTTGTCCTGATGGGTGATCTGAATCAGGACTGGTTAACATCTAGCTCTGATCACCTTAAAATTCTGTGCAATACCTACAATCTCACTCAGATTGTCAACAGTGTAACTAGGTTGAATATAAAATATCCTCTGAAATCCCCTTTGATTGATTTGATCTTAGCCAATACTCCTCATCGTTTTAATGCTTCTGGTATTTTTGCAAATGACATAAGTGATCACTGTGCTATTGCCTGTGTGAGAGATGGTAAAATTCCTAAGAAATCGCCACGTGTTATTACGAAAAGAAACTGGAAGTGGTTTGATATTCAAGGTTTTTTTACATGATGTATCTGGCATTGAATGGAATAGAATGGAATTAGTCTCTGATGTTGAACTAGCCTTTTCTTACTTCCACAACGCATTCCAGGTTGTATGCAATAGGCATGCCCCTTTAAAAAAAAAAAATCAGCATTAAGGGCAGAGAGAGCCCTTGGTTTACTAAGGAACATACAAAAATCATCAGGGAACGAAATGCTATGTGGGCTAAAACAAGAGGGACAGGTTTGGCAGATGATTGGATGGCTTTAATATGTTTTTGAAATATGGGTGTGGCTATGATCCGTAAATTGAAAGCAGACCACTACCTGAAATCTACTTTTTTTTAGATGCCAGTTTATAGATGGCAGTTTATTTGAAAAGGTCAAAGGTATAATTGAGCCCCCTATAAATGTACCTGACACCCCTGTGCACTCCTTCACCAGGTTCTCCTTTTCATCCTTCTCTGTTTCAGAAGTGTGTAAAGCCCTGAAAGAAATTGATTTTTAAAACTCCCCTGGCCCTGATGAACTAGACCCCCGCCTCCTACACCTAGCCACAGACATCATTGCTCCCCCCATGTATTTTTAACCTCACACTTGATGTTAAGGAAATCCCCAAGTTATGGAAATCTGCTTTTGTACAGCCTCTCCTGAAAGGCGGAGATCCCTCGCTACTTGACAACTATCGACCCTTATCAAAATTGTCTGTACTGTCAAAGGTACTGGAGTCCTTAGTTATCAGGTAGCTATAAGGCCTACTTCCAAGAAAACAACATCTTAAATGGAATGCAATCAGGTTTTAGGTCTGGCCACAGCACTGTTTCAGCAACATTGAAGGTTTTAAATGACATCCACTGTTCTCTTGATAAGAAGTTACATTGTGTGTCTGTTTTTATTGATTTGTCGAAGGCTTTTGACACCGTGGACCATGCTGTGTTAGTGCAAAGGTTAAAATGTTGTGGAATTACTGGTCATGCTCTAGATTGGTTTATAAATTACCTATCAAATCATACACAATGTGTAATGGCGGATGGTTGTAAATCTGAGTTCATAGAGGTGTGCTCAGGTGTTGCGCAAGGTTATATTTTGGGCCCACTGTTGTTCATTTTGTATATCAACAAAATTGGGGATCTTATTGAAACAGCGGATGTTCATTTTTATGCAGATGATACTGTTCTTTATTCAAGTGGTAGTAGTTTATCTTAAACTTTTGAAAATGCCCAAAGAGCATTTAACATCATATAACATAATCAGTGTGATTTAAAGCTGATTCTAAATTCGGGTAAAACAAAATGCATGTTACAAATCATGTCATTGCTCCATTGGCTGGACATACTATAGAGCAAGTTAAAGTGTACAAATATTTGGGTGTGTGGCTTGATGAGAAGCTGAGCTTCACTGTGCATGTAGAGAACTTGATAAGGAAGCTCAAGCTGAAAATAGGATTTTATTACCGGCATAAGGCTTGTTTTTCTTTTGAGGCCAGGAAGGAGCTGGTACGATGTACATTACTGTCGATTTTAGATTTTAGTGATGAACACTAAAAAGCCAACCTTACTAAAGATTTCATTTGTAGGCTGATCCCTCAACATTGACCCATCTTCCTCCACTCTCATCACTGCCTCAGCATAGGACACCTTCTGTACTACTCTGACCCTGGCAACCACAACCAGCTTCTCTCACACCGGACACTTCTGATCCCCATCAACATGGGCACCCCTACAGTTAACACATACCGCTTCTTTTGCCGAAACGACACATTCCTTGTACCATGCCCTCCTGCACACTTCTCACATCTAGGAATCTCCCTCCTACACACTGCTGCAACATCACCACAAGCTTGGCATCTGAAACACCGCTGCGGTTTCGGAAAAAAAGCTATTGCGCGATAACTGATATATCCTAACATGACTTTGTCAGGTAAAGGACTGACAGTGACTTTTGTTTTGCCACCGGGTCTGCGTTGCACCAAACAGCCGGCGTCCGAGACACCGGGAATCTTCAACTTCAGTTGATCCACCTTCACACCAGTAATCACTCCTTTAAATGCCACCCTGTTCCTGAGAGCAAAGCAAGTAACAGGTATTTCCCTCTGGACAGAAGAAGCACAACAAATAATCACAAGTCCACTTCGGGTTACTTTCACCAACGCAACAGTAGCCAACAATTTTTTTTTTCACCCTGAGAAAACATATGGCTCAGCCAAAAGGCAGGGGTCCACTTTCTCCAATAACTGGACTAGATTCCTCTTTATCTTGATGTTACGAATCCCTTTTGGCCCGACAGTCTAGGGGGGATGGTAATGAGACCCGTAACATAACTCAGGCAATTTATAATAGTGACAAAGTAAAAGTATGAACGAAATAACCAGGACAACTGAAATCTACCATCAAAGTCAAGGTTTATTTGAAAACACACTAATGGGGGGGGGGGGGGGGGGGACAGGGAAAGGGGCTGAGCTGGACCCAAGGAAAGAAACAATAAGTATTCAAAAACACCCCTAAGCTAGACTACTTTAACAACAGCTAACTAACTAACCAAAAATACAGTGGGTGGTCCGCCCAGTTCTAACTAGTGTATTTAACAAAGTCTACCTACGGGTAGTGTATGCCCATGGGTGACTTGTCTTGGTTTCCCCTTTTCCCACCAGCAAACAAACAAACACCATAACCAAAAACAATACTCACAGGTGAGGACAAAATGCAATGGAGGTGCTCAAACTAAAGAGAGGTTAATACACAAAGAGAGAGTGACACTCAGAGACCTACAGACATGGCATTTACAGAGAGATTGAGCAAACTACTGACAGGGTTTTTAAACCAAGGGAAAGGAACTGTGATTGGGTAGGAAACAGGAGGAGGTGTGTCTTCTGATTGATGATTGATTGTTGACTGATTGGGGAGTGATGATTTTCACCTGTGAGGGGAGAAGGAGAGAAAAGAACACAGGATACACACACACACAGGATACTGGTATCCGTAACACTTGACCATTGGACCATCGAGCTCTGAGATCTTGACCACACCTGCCACCGCAGGTACTTGATCCTTACTCTCTTCCAATTCACCTCCAGAGCTATTGGAGTATGGCTCATTCTGTTTGTACTTGACCCCAATCATCCTCGACGCCCCAGTCTCCCTCATTACTGCTAGCTTCATCGGAAAACATATAACCGACTTCCAGCCATCTCTCAACGACAACACACTTGGAATGACACTTTCAGCAAAATCCTTATCACTTTCACTCTCGGACTCCTTGTTCCACATGTCTCCACCTTTTTCCACTGCTACTTTTCCTTTGCATCTCTTGACCACCACCATGGTAGGCTTCCCTCTCAAATGCCGTGTTTGGGTGCCTGTCTGATGATCATTGCTCCTACTTTTCTTGTTCTTCTTTGACTTCGGCATGGCTCCTAATTTAATAGCTTTTAACAGTTGCAAGAGTGTCAATCCTCAAAGCTATGAGCCGACGGTCATTCTTCGAAAGACCAGCTAAATACTTAGCTACGTTGTTGTTTACCAACCTCGCATGCCCTGGGGATGGCTCATTAGCCCGACTGACTGAACCATATGTTTGTCTCCATTCAACTCAGCTCGACATACAGAACATTCTGAAAGTATTCAGACCCCTTGACTTTTTCCACATTTTGTTACGTTACAGCCTTATTCTAAAATGTACTAAATAAAATCTTCATAAATCGACACACAATACCCCATAATGACAAAACAAGATCATCCTTGAGACATTTCTACAATTGTATTGGATTCCTCCTGTGGTAAATTCAATTGATTGGACATGATTTGGAAAGGCTCACACCTGTCTATATAAGGTCCTACAGTTGACAGTGCATGTCAGAGCAAAAACCAAGCCATGAGGTTGAAGGAATTGTCCGTAGAGCTCCAAGACAGGATTGTGTCGAGGCACAGATCTGGAGAAGGGTACCAAAAAAATACTTGCAGAAATGAAGGTCCCCAAGAACCAGGTGGCCACCGTCATTCGTCAATGGAAGTTATGAACCACCAACACTCTCCCTAGAGCTGTCCGCCCGGCCAAACTGAGCAATTGGAGGAGAAGGGCCTCGGTCCGGGAGGTCACTCTGACAGTGCTCCAGAGTTCCTCTGTGGAGATGGGAGAACCTTCCAGAAGGACAACAATCTCTGCAGCACTCCAGCAATCAGGCCTTTTTTGTAGAGTGGCTAGACAGAAGCCACTCCTCAGTAAAACGCACATGACAGTCCGCTTGTAGTTTGCCAAAAGGCATGGTCGGTGGAAGAATCATGGTGGGGGGAAGTTTTTCAGCGTCTGGGATTACGATCTTATGTTATCGCTGCAACTCCCCATTGGGCTCGGGAGAGGCGAAGGTCGAGTCATGTGTGCTCCGAAACATGACCCGCCAAATCGTTCCTCTTAACATCTGCTCGCTTAACCCGGAAGCCAGCCGCACCAATGTGTCGGAGTAAACACCATTCAACTGACAATCGAAGTCAGCCTGCAGGCACCCGGCACGCCACAAGGAGTCGCTAGAGCGCGATGAGCCAAGTAAAGCCTCTCGGCCAAACCGTCCCCTAACCCGGACATCGCTGGGAAAATTGTGCACCACCCTATGGGACTCCTGGTCACGGCCTGTAATGATACAGCTTGGGATCGAACCCCACTGCGATACAGTGCCTTAGACCGCTGCGGCACATCGGGAGGCCACTACAGAGAGTTCCTTGATGAAAACCTACTCCAGAGCACTTAGGACCTCAGATTGGAGCGAAGGTTCACCTTCCAACAGGAAAATGACCCTTTGTCAACAAAACAAAGGAGATGATCGTGGACTTCAGGAAACAGCAGAGGGAGCACCCCCCTATCCACATCGATGGGACAGCAGTGGAGAAGTTGGGACGTTTTAAGTTCCTCTGCGTACACATCAAGGACGAACTGAAATGGTCCACACACACTGACAGTGTGGTGAAGAAGGCCCAACAGCGCCTCTTCAACCTCAGGTGGCTGAAGAAATTTTGCTTGTCAACTAAAACCCTCACAAATTTTTACAGATGCACAGTTGAGAGCATCCTGTCTGGCTGCATCACCTCCAACTGCACTGCCCACAACCGCAAGGCTCTACAGAGGGTGGTGTGGTCTGTACAACGCATCACGGGGGGCAACAATCACCCGAGGCACTGCCTGTTCACCCCGCTACCATCCAGAAGGTGAGGTCAGTACAGGTGCATCAAAGCTGGGACCAAGAGACTGAAAAACAGATTCTATCTCAAGGCCATCAGACTGTTAAACAGCCATCCCTAACAGAGAGAGGCTGCTGCCTACATACAGACTTGAAATCATTGGCCACGTTAATAAATGTATCACTAGTCACTTTAATAATGCCACTTTAATAATGTCTACATATCTTGCATTACTCATCTCCTTTGTATATACTTTATTTTATACCATCTATTGCATCTTGCCTATGCCACTCTGTCATTACCCATCCAAATATTTATGTGTCACACCCTGATCTGTTTCATCTGTCTTTGTGCTTATCTCCACCCCCCTCCAGGTGTCGCCAATCTTCCCCATTATCCCCAGTGTATTTATACATGTGTTCTCTGTTTGTCTGTTGCCGGTTTGTTCAGTTTTTGTGAAACCTACCCCCCCCCTTGCTCCTGTCTGTTCTAGTTCCTGTCTTATAGTTTTTACCGGTTTTGACCATTCTGCTTACCCTGACCCTGCCTGCCATTCTGTACCTTGCCACACCACACTGGATTACTGACCCCTGCCTGCTCTGAGACTGCCTGCCGTTCTGGACCTTTTGCACCCTATCTGGATTACTGACCTCTGCCTGCCCTTGACCTGTCATTTTGCCTGCTCCTGTACTAGTAATACACTTTTGTTACTTCGACACTGTCTGCATCTGGGTCTTACCTGAAACGTGATAATATGTATGTATTCCTATTCCTTTACTTAGATTTGTGTGTATTAGATAGTTGTTGTGAAACTGTTAGATTACATGTTAGATATTTCTGCACTGTCGGAACTAGAAGCACAAGCATTTCGCTACACTGCAATAACATCTGCTAACCATGTGTATGTGACCAATAAAACTTGATTTGATTGGAGCACACTGCCAAACCGCAGGAGTGGCTTCGGGACAAGTCTCTGAATGTCCTTGAGTGGCCCAGCCAGAGCCCGGACTTGAAGCCGATCCAACATCTCTGGAGAGACCTGAAAATAGCTGTGCAGCAACACTCCCTATCCAACCTGACAGTGCTTCAGAGGATCTGCAGAGAATAATGGGAGAAACTCCCCAAATACAGGTGTGCCAAGCTTGTAGCGTCATACCTAAGAAGACTCAAGGCAGTATTCACTGCCAAATGTGCTGAGTACAGGGTCTGAATATTATGTAAATGTGATATTTACGTTGTTTTCTTTGTTGCTACAATTTCTAAAAACCTGTTTTTGCTTTGTCATTCTGGGGTATTGGGTGTAGATTGAGGGGGTAAAATGACTAAATCAATTTTAGAATAAGGCTGTAATGTAACAAAATGTGGAAAAAGTAAAGGGGTCTGAATACTTTTCTGAACGCACTGTACTTCATCAGTTTAGTGCACCAGGCATGTCCGTATAGACCCGTCCAGACCGGACCAAATTTGTCCAAATCCTATACACCTGTATGTCTATGTCTAAGTTTGGACATGAGTGCAGTACAGCAAAGCAGAGTAGAGTAAAGCAGAGCAAAGCAGGGGTTCTGAAAGTGGGGTGCTGGGGGTCCATATCCAAAGCAGAGCAAAGCAAGCTGTTCTGAAAGTGGGGTGCTGGGGGTCCGTGGCCAGATATATGTATTTGTATTTTTTATGAATATTACTAACAACAACAGATGAAACAAATTTGGCCAGAGTTGCAAAGAAAAAGGCATATCTCAGATTGGCCAAAATAATTAAAGACTAAGATGGGCAAAATAACACAGACACGGGACAGAGGAACTCCCTCCGCCTAGAAGGCCATCATCCCAGAGTCGCCTCTTCACTGTTGGCGTGTAGACTGGTGTTTTGCGGGTACTATTTAATGAAGCTGCCAGTTGAGGACTTGTGGGGCGTCTGTTTCTCAAACTAGACACTCTGATATACTTGTCCTCTTGCTCAGTTGTGCACCGGGGCCTCCCACTCTTTCTATTCTGGTTAGAGACAGTTTGTGCTGTTCTGTGAAGGAAGTAGTACACAACGTTGTACAATATCTTCAGTTTCTTGGCAGTTTCTCGCATGGAATAGCCTTAATTTCTCAGAACAACAATAGACTGATGAGTTTCAGAAGAAAGTCTTTGTTTCTGGCCATTTTGAATCTGTAATCGAACACACAAATGCTGATGCTCCAGATACTCAACTAGTCTAAAGAAGGACAGTTTTATTGGTTCTTTAATCAGAACAACAGATTTCAGCTGTGCTAACGTAATTCCAAAAGGGTTTTCTATTTCTGATCAATTAGACTTTTTAAAATGATAAACTTGGATTAGCTAACACAACATGCCATTGGAACACAGGAATGATGGTTGCTGATAATGAGCCTCTGTACGCCTATGTCGATATTCCATAAAAAATCTGCCAATAGTCATTTACAATATAAACGATGTCTACATTGTATTTCTGATCAATTTGATGTTATTTTAAATGGACAAAAAGTGCTTTTCTTTCAAAAACAAGGTAATTTCAAAAGGTTTCAGAAGCCCTGGAGTAGAGTTGAGTACAGTACAGTACAGTAGAATAAATTACAGTAAAGAAAAGAGTATAGTTCAGTATAGTACAGTAAAGTGTAATACAGTAGAGCACAGTAGAGTTCAGTACAGACGTCTCATTTTATTTTATTTAACCTTTATTTAACAAGTCAGGTAAGAACAAATTCTTATTTACGACCTACCTCGGCCAAACTCTCCCCTAACCCGGATGACGCTGGGCAATTGTGCGCCACCCTATGGGACTCCCGATCACGGGCCGGTTGTGATACAGCCCGGGATTGAACCTGGGTCTGTAGTGACGCCTCTAGCACTGGGATGCAGTGCCTTAGACCGCTGCTCCACTCTGTCCCAAAGTAGACTACAATACAGTACATTGTACTGAACTCTACTCTAGTGTGCTCTACTCTACATTCTTTACTGTACTGAAATGTAAATGTAAATGTACTCTACTTTACTGTCCTGTACTGTACTCTATGCTCTACTGTACTGTACGGTGCTCTACTGCAATTGTGGTTTGTGACTACGATGATTTCCCATTGTGCCCAATTGCTGCCATTCTGTTACAGATTTTTCGGTCATTCTGTTACCGACCTGGTAACAGAGTGACACGTTTTAATCACTTAAAACCCTATAACTAATTGGTAGGTCTACCTTTACTTGTTACTTCTGTTAACTTTCATTATCCTTCCTCCTCATGAGGGAGAGAAGCTAAACAATATCTTAAAGATATGTGAGTTTTTGGTAACAGAATGATGCGACACTAGGCAATATTTCAGATAGGCAAATTAGTTGGCAGGGTCCATGATCGTGTTTTGATGTATTTCTAATACATTTTACGACTTTATCTAGTAATGTATTTTAAGACCCCCAATGAGCTAAAACACAGTAAACATTTATCAAACTTCTTAACCTCAGAGGAGGTCAGAGGAATGTTGGAAACCCCAGTGAATGGGGATTCTAAATATGGGAAGAGGGCTGCCCTCTCAGAAAGACACTTGAAAATGTTCCAGCTCAGCCTAGAATTAGCATGTGAATGGCATATGAATGGGGGTTGTTGTTTTGAAATGCATCAAAGTGTTTACTGAATGAACCTTCAAATTGCCAGAAGAAGTCCTTCAGAACCTTTAAAGAAATGAATTGTTTTCATGTAAGGATTTTTTTATATATATTTTATTTTATTTTACCTTTATTTAACCAGGTAGGCTAGTTGAGAACAAGTTCTCATTTGCAACTGCGACCTGGCCAAGATAAAGTGTAGCAATTTGACACATACAACAACACAGAGTTACACATGGAATAAACAAACATGCAGTCAATAATACAGTAGAACAAAATAAAACAAAACGTCTATATACAGTGAGTGCAAATGAGGTAAGTTAAGGAAATAAATAGGCCATGGTGGCAAAGTAATTACAATATAGCAATTAAACACTGGAATGGTCGATCGGCAGAAGATTAATGTGCAGGTAGAGATACTGGGGTGCAAAGGAACAAACTAAATAAATAAATACCAGTATGGGGATGAGGTAGGTAGATAGATGGGCTGTTTACAGATAGGCTAAGTACAGGTGCAGTGATCTGTAAAATGCTCTGACAGCTGGTGCTTAAAGCTAGTGAGGGAGATGTGAGTCTCCGGCTTCAGAGATTTTTGCAATTCGTTCCAGTCATGGGCAGCAGAGAACTGGAAGGAAAGACGACCAAGGGAGGAATTGGCTTTGGGGGTGACCAGTGAGATATACCTGCTGGAGCGCGTGCTACGAGTGGGTGCTGCTATGGTGACCAGTGAGCTGAGATAAGGTGGGGCTTTACCTAGCAGAGACTTGTAGATAACCTGTAGCCAGTGGGTTTGGCGACGAGTATGAAGCGAGGGCCAACCAACGAGAGCGTACAGGTCGCAATGATGGGTAGTGTATGGTGCTTTAGTGACAAAACAGATGGCACTGTGATAGAATGCATCCAGTTTGTTAAGAGTGTTGGAGGCTATTTTATAGATTTACATTTAACATTTACATTTAAGTCATTTAGCAGACGCTCTTATCCAGAGCGACTTACAAATTGGTGAATTCACCTTCTGACATCCAGTGGAACAGCCACTTTACAATAGTGCATCTAAATCATTTAAGGGGGGGTGAGAAGGATTACTTTATCCTATCCTAGGTATTCCTTGAAGAGGTGGGGTTTCAGGTGTCTCCGGAAGGTGGTGATTGACTCCGCTGTCCTGGCGTCGTGAGGGAGTTTGTTCCACCATTGGGGGGCCAGAGCAACGAACAGTTTTGACTGGGCTGAGCGGGAATGGTACTTCCTCAGTGGTAGGGAGGCGAGCAGGCCAGAGGTGGATGAACGCAGTGCCCTTGTTTGGGTGTAGGGCCTGATCAGAGCCTGGAGGTACTGCGGTGCCGTTCCCCTCACAGCTCCGTAGGCAAGCACCATGATGACATCACCGAAGTCGAGGATCGGTAGGATGGTCAGTTTTACGAGGGTATGTTTGGCAGCATGAGTGAAGGATGCTTTGTTTGCGATATAGGAAGCTGATTCTAGATTTAATTTTGGATTGGAGATATTTAATGTGAGTCTGGAAGGAGAGTTTACAGTCTAACCAGACACCCAGGTATTTGTAGTTGTCCACGTATTCTAAGTCAGAGCCGTCCAGAGTAGTGATGCTGGACGGGCGAGCAGCGATTGATTGAAAAGCATGCATTTAGTTTTATTTGCGTTTAAGAGCAGTTGGAGGCCACGGAAGGAGAGTTGTATGGCATTGAAGCTCGTCTGGAGGTTAGTTAACACAGTGTCCTAGGAGGGGCCAGAAGTATACAGAATGGTGTCGTCTGCGTAGAGGTGGATCAGAGAATCACCAGCAACAAGAGCAACATCATTGATGTATACAGAAAAGAGAGTCGAACCCTGTGGCACACCCATAGAGACTGTCAGCGGTCCAGACAACAGGCCCTCTGATTTGACACACTGAAATCTATCAGAGAAGTAGTTGGTAAACCAGACGAGGCAATCATTTGAGAAACCAAGGCTGTCGAGTCTGCCAATAAGAATGTTGTGATTGACAGAGTCGAAAGCCTTGGCCAGGTTGATGAATACGGCTGCACAGTATTGTCTCTTATCGATGGCGGTTATGATGTCGTTTAGAACCTTGAGCTTGGCTAAGGTGCACCCATGACCAGCTCTGAAACCAGATTGCATAGCAGAGAAGGTATGGTGAGATTCGAAATGGTCGGTAATCTGTTTGTTGACTTGGCTTTCGAAGACCTTAGAAAGGCATGGTAGGATAGATATAGGTCTGTAGCAGTTTGGGTCAAGAGTGTCCCCCCCTTTGAAGAGGGGGATGACCGCAGCTGCTTTCCAATCTTTATAGACAGTGGGGCAAAAAAGTATTTAATTAGTCAGCCACCAATTGTGCAAGTTCTCCCACTTAAAAAGATGAGAGAGGCCTGTAATTCCCATCATAGGTACACTTCAACTATGACAGACAAAATGAGGAAAAAAAGTCCAGATAATCACATTGTAGGATTTTTTATGAATTTATTTGCAAATTATGGTGGAAGATAAGTATTTGGTCAATAACAAAAGTTTTTCTGAACACTTTGTTATATACCCTTTGTTGGCAATGACAGAGGTCAAACGTTTTCTGTAAGTCTTCACAAGGTTTTCACACACTGTTGCTGGTATTTTGGCCCATTCCTCCATGCAGTTCTCCTCTAGAGCAGTGATGTTTTGGGGCTGTTGCTGGGCAACACGGACTTTCAACTCCCTCCAAAGATATTCTCTGGTGTTGAGATCTGGAGACTGGACCTTGAAATGCTCCACTCCAGGACCTTGAAATGCTTTTTACAAAGCCACTCTTTTGTTGCCCGGGTGGTGTGTTTGGGATCATTGTCATGCTGAAAGACCCAGCCAAGTTTCATCTTCAATGCCCTTGCTGATGGAAGGAGGTTTTCACTCAAAATCTCACGATACATGGCCCCATTCATTCTTTCATTTACACGGTTCAGTCGTCCTGGTCCCTTTGCAGAAAAACAGCCCCAAAGCATGATGTTTCCACCTTTATGCTTCACAGTAGGTATGGTGTTCTTTGGATGCAACTCAGCATTCTTTGTCCTCCAAACACAACGAGTTGAGTTTTTACCAAAAAGTTCTATTTTGGTTTCATCTGACATTCTCCCAATCTTCTTCTATATCATCCAAATGCTCTCTAGCAAACTTCAGACGGGCCTGGACATGTACTGGCTTAAGCAGGGGGACACGTCTGGCACTGTAGGATTTGAGTCCCTGGCGGTGTGTTACTGATGGTAGGCTTTGTTACTTTGGTCCCAGCTCTCTGCAGGTCATTCACTAGGTCCCTGTGTGGTTCTGGAATTTTTGCTCACCGTTCTTGTGATCATTTTTGACCCCACAGGGTGACATCTTGCATGGAGCCCCAGATTGAGGGAGATTATCAGTGGTCTTGTATGTCTTCCATTTCCTAACAATTGCTCCCACAGTTGATTTCTTCAAACCAAGCTGCTTACCTATTGCAGATTCAGTCTTCCCAGCCTGGTGCAGGTCTACAATTTTGTTTCTGGTGTCCTTTGACAGCTCTTTGGTCTTGACCATAGTGGAGTTTGGAGTGTGACTGTTTGAGGTTGTGGACAGGTGTCTTTTATACTGATAACAAGTTCAAACAGGTGCCATTAATACAGGTAACGAGTGGAGGACAGAGAAGCCTCTTAAAGAAGAAGTTACAGGTCTGTGAGAGCCAGAAATCTTGCTTGTTTGTAGGTGACCAAATACTTATTTTCCACCATAATTTGCAAATAAATTCATTAAAAATCCTACAATGTGATTTTCTGGATTTTTTTCCCCTCGTTTTGTCTGTCATAGTTGAAGTGTACCTATGATGAAAATTACAGAAAATTACACCATATTTTTAAGTGGGAGAACTTGCACAATTGGTGGCTAACTAAATACTTTTTTGCCCCACTGTATATTTTTTGTATTTTAGGTAAGTTGACTGAGAACACATTCTCATTTACAGCAATGGCCAGGGGAATAGTTACAGGGGAGAAGAATGAGACAATTGTAAACTGGGGATGATTAGGTGACCATGATGATGTGAGGGACAGATTGGGAATTCTGCCAGGACACCAGGGTGAACATCCCTACTCGTACGATAAGTGCCATGGGATCTTTAGTGACCACAGAGATTCAGGACACCCATTTAACATCCCATCCGAAAGACAGCACCCTACACAGGGTAACGTTTCAATCACTGCCCTGGGGCATTGGGATATTTTTTTTTAGACCAGAAGAAATAGTGCCTCCTCTGACCCTCCAACACCACCTCCAGCAGCATCTGGTCTCCCATCTAGGGACCGACCCTGCTTAGCTTCAGAAGCAAGCCAGCAGTGCAGTGGGATGCAGGGTGGTAGGCTGCTGGCTATACCTTATCGTGGAGAGGTAAACAGCAATTATGAGCAACTAGTAACACGGGGCCGTGCCTACCATGGAGGACACTGAGGTCATGATGAGGTCAGATGTTCTATGAGATGCAGGGAAATGTATTTTATCTCACCTTTATTTAAACATTTGAGATAGTTGAGAACGAGACAGTTTTCCCAAAATGTACTGTATGGAAGATAAGATAATGACTTATACCCATGGAGACATTTTGTTTGTAGCTCTATGCACATAATTCAAACACATAATCAAGCACAGACTAAGACATTTACAGACAATAATACAGATAGAAAATGTGTAGTCGATGAGCTATTCCATGATTCAGCTGTACACTATTTACAGTTGTGGCCAAAAGGTTTGAGAATGACACAAATATTAATATTCACAAAGTCTGCTGCCTCAGTTTGTATGATGGCAATTTGCATATACTCCAGAATGTTAAGAAGAGTGATCAGATGAATTGCAATTAATTGCAAAGTCCCTCTTTGCCATGTAAATGAACTGAATCCCCCCCCTCAAAAAAAATCCACTGCATTTCAGCCCTGCCACAAAAGGACCAGCTGACATCAGGTCAGTGATTCTCTCGTTAACACAGGTGTGGATGTTGACGAGGAAAAGGCTGGCGATGACTCTGTCATGCTGATTGAGTTTGAATAACAGACTGGAAGCTTCAAAAGGAGGGTGGTGCTTGGAATCATTGTTCTCTGTCAATCATGGTTACCTGCAAGGAAACACGTGCCGTCATCATTGTGTTGCACAAAAAAAGGCTTCACAGGCAAGGATATTGCTGCCAGCAAGATTGCACCTAAATCAACCATTTATCAGATCATCAAGAACTTCAAGGAGAGTGGTGCAATTGTTGTGAAGAAGGCTTCAGGGCGCCCAAGAAAGTCCAGCGAGCGCCAGGACTCCTAAAGTTGATTCAGCTGCGGGATTTTTTTTACATGTATTTTATTTCACCTTTTTTTAACCAGGTAGGCTAGTTGAGAACAAGTTCTCATTTGCAACTGTGACCTGGCCAAGATAAAGCAAAGCAGTTCGACACATACAACGACACAGAGTTACACATGGAATAAACAAACATACAATCAATAATACAGTAGAAAAATGTATATACAGTATGTGCAAATGAGGTAAGAGGGGTAAAGGCAATAAATAGGCCATGGTGCAAAGTAATTACAATATAGCAATTAAACTTCGGGGCACCACCAGTACAGAGTTTGCTCAGGAATGGCAGCAGGCAGGTGTGAGTGCATCTGCACGCACAGTGAGGCAAAGATGTTTGGCGGCTGGCCTGGTGTCAAGAAGGGCAGCAAAGAAGCCACTTCTCTCCAGGACAAACATCAGAGACAGACTGATATTCTGCAAAAGGTACAGGGATTGAACTGCTGAGGACTGGGGTAAAGTCATTTTCTCTGATGAATCACCTTTCCGATTGTTTGGGGCATCCGGAAAAAAGCTTGTCCGGAGAAGACAAGGTGAGCACTCCTGTGTCATGCCAACAGTAAAGCATCCTGAGACCATTCATGTGTGGGGTTGCTTCTCAGCCAAGGGAGTGGGCTCGCTCACAATTTTGCCTAAGAACACAGCAATGAGTAAAGAATGGTACCAACACATCCTCCGAGAGCAACTTCTCCCAACCATCCAGGAACAGTTTGGTGACGAACAATGCCTTTTCCAGCATGATGGAGCACCATGCCATGAAGCAAAAGTGATAACTAAGTGGCTTGGGGAACAAAACATTGATATTTTGGGTCCATGGCCAGGAAACACCCCAGACCTTAATCCCATTGAGAACTTGTGGTCAATCCTCAAGAGGCGGGTGGACAAACAAAAACACACAAATTCTGACAAACTCCAAGCATTAATTATGCAAGAATGGGCTGCCATCAGTCAGGATGTGGCCCAGAAGTTAATTGACGGCGTGCCATGGCGTATTGTAGAGGTCTTGAAAAAGAAGGGTCAACACTGCAAATATTGACGCTTTGCATCAACATCATGTAATTGTCAATAAAAGCCTTTGACACCTATGAAATGCTTGTAATTATACTTCGGTATTCCGTAGTAACATCTGACAAAAATATCTCAAGACACTGAAGCAGCAAACTTTGTGAAAATTGTATATTTGTGTCACTCTCATAACTTTTGGCCACGACTGTACACTGTCATTCACCATCTCACCCTTCAAAAGACATGTTTGTTTTTATCTATTCAGCTGGCAGCACGGTTGTCCCATTGTTGGGGCTCGCTACCTGCTGACAAACACAAAAGAGGAAGACAACAAGAGCGTAGAATTGGAGGTTTGTTTGGATTTTGTGCCAGACACAGTGAACTTAATACATTCAATCCACTGGAAATGGCTAAATTACAGTCTGAAAGAGAGCGAACCGGCTCTATTTATTCTACTGGCTTGTGGCCCACTGACAACCACCCCCGGTTGGAGGGGAATAAAGGCAGTCCAAGAGTTGACACACACACAGGGAACTTTATTTACACACACCGAGGAAGACGAACACGGGGATGTACATAGGGATTGTTCTGTAAAAAGGGACAACCGAGACAGAGATAATCAACATGCTGTACAGGAGATAAATACACCGCATAGATATGTGCAGAGTGCAATAGAATGGGATAAGCTATGCGTGAAGAAATGATAATGAATAGAACAACTGGAGCTATGGACTGTATCTAAATAACCATGCATCACATAGTAACACAAGAGTCACAACTGGCTCTCATGCTAATAATAAACATGTTACCTAATAACATTCAATGAACATAGTGAAGCTATACCCGAAAAAGGAACATAAATGGTAAGAAGAGCTAATATCAACTTTTAGCACATACAGGATGTAGTATACACTTCCACAACACGTCCAATAACAATAGTGACACAATCGTATGTGTTCTTCAAGTATCCCAGGTACACAAGTCCACTAAGTGAACCTGGACAGTCATTGCAGGGTACAGTGAAATTCTTAAGCTCTGAGCTCCAACAGTGCAGGTCAAAAGGAGAAGTGAATAAAAATGATAATATATAGATATCTACAAACATTGGGGGTGGGGGCAGTAGAATGTTCCTGAGGGAACATTCATAGGGGAGCAGCAGGGGGGAAGTGAAAAGTGAATGAAACAATAATAAAAATAATATACAGATTTACAACTGTACAATGATAAATGTTAATGGGGGGGGGGCGGGGTAAATGTCAGTTGGGGGGGTTTGGCTGAGAGTAGAGCCCTCTGTAGGGCCTTGCTGTCAATGGCGGTGGAGTTGCCATACCAAGTTGTGATGCAGCCCGAGTATGCTCTCGATGGTGCTCCTGTAGAGCACTATGAGGGCCCTCGGGGACAGGCCAAATTGGGTTGAAGTGTCACAAAATGTGCCTCCTTCACCACGGTGTCCGTGTGGTTTGACCATTTCAGCTCCTCAGACATGTGTACACTGAGGAACTTGAAGTTATTGACCGTATACACGGCAGCCCCGTTGATGAGGATCGGGGCATGCCCAGCCTGGTTCCTCTTGAAGTCGACAATCAGCTCCTTTGTTTTGAGAGGTTGTTTACCTGGCACCACGCCGTCAGAGTGCCTACCTCCTCTCTGTGGCCGTCTTGTCATTGTTGGTAATCAGGCTTATTACTATCGTTAGCGAACTGACTAATAAAGTTGGAACTGTGTGAGGCCACACTGTCGTGGCTATTCAGGAAGTACAGGAGGGGACTGAGGACACACCCTTGTGAGGCCCCGTGATGAGGATCAGTATGGAGGAGGTAATGCCTACCTCCATCACATGGGGATGGCCCGCCAATATGTCCAGGACCCAGTTGCATAGGGAGGAGTTCAGTCCCAGGGCTGTGAGCTTTGTTTTTGCGCTTGAAGGGCAATATGGTACTGAAGGCCGAGCTGTAGTCAATGAACAGCATCCTCACACATGCATTCCTTTTATCCAGATGGGTGAGGGCAGTGTCCATTACAATGGCGATTGCGTCATCCATGGATCTGACGGGGCGGTAGGTGAATTGGAGAGAGTTGAGTGTCTCGGGTAGGAGGGGGGTGAGGTGGTCTTTGACAAGCTTCTCAAAGCATTTCATGATGACGGAGGTGAGTGGTAGTCATTCAATTCAATTACTTACCCTTTCTTGGGCACAGGGATAGTGAACATCTTGAAGCAGGTGGGGATAATAACCTGATCTGGAGAGAGACTGAAGATGTCAGAAAGCACAACGGCAAGCTGATCTGCACATGCTCTGATGGTACGGCTACGGATACCGTCTGGGCCGGCAGTCTTGCGAGGGTTAACATGCTTGAATGACTTACATACGTCCTCCGTAAGCACCTCAAGAGTTGTTATGCTCGAAGCATGAGAAACATCTGTTTAGCTCGCCCATTGTCCCGCGACATGACTGGCTTTCTATTTGTCATCCATGACCGTTAGAAGCCCCTGCCACATACACCTTGTGTCCGACCTGCTGAATTGCTCTTTCACTTTGTCCCGAGACTTGTCTCGCCATCTTGATCGATCTGCATGGGTCATATTTGTACTGTTTAACCACACAATTGTCCCCGGTCACCTTGCTATGTTTATAAGCAGCATCTCTCTCCAGTTCCCTGCCAAGGCTACCATCAATCCACAGTTTTCGATTCGAGTTTTGTAAAGACACCATTGGAATCACATCCCCTATGCATTCTTTTAGGAATCCGGTGACAGAGTCTGCATATCAATGGATGTTATTCCCAGAGGCTCTCCGGAACATATTCCAGTCCACGTGATCAAAACACTTGGAGCGGTCACACCAGAGTTGTACAGACTTGGGGCCTCATTTATAAACATTGTGTAGGCACAAAAGAAGGCTTACACAACTTTCTAAGCGAACTTAGGGATTTATTTAAAAAACAAACTTGACAGGAGACTGCCAGGTCCTCCACGGACACTTTGACCCATAGGTATGCACATAAACTGGAGAAATTAGAAACTGCGACTGCGATGGCAGAAGGATGGAACTTGAGAAACACTTTGAAATTTATATATAAAATATTTCCTCTCATGTATTATACAGTGCCTTGCGGAAGTATTCGGCCCCCTTGAACTTTGCGACCTTTTGCCACATTTCAGGCTTCAAACATAAAGATATAAAACTGTATTTTTTTGTGAAGAATCAACAACAAGTGGGACTCAATCATGAAGTGGAACGACATTTATTGGATATTTCAAACTTTTTTAACAAATTAAAACTGAAAAATTGGGCGTGCAAAATTATTCAGCCCCTTAAGTTAATACTTTGTAGCGCCACCTTTTTGCTGCGATTACAGCTGTAAGTCGCTTGGGGTATGTCTCTATCAGTTTTGCACATCGAGAGACTGTATTTTTTTCCCATTCCTCCTTGCAAAACAGCTCGAGCTCAGTGAGGTTGGATGGAGAGCATTTGTGAACAGCAGTTTTCAGTTCTTTCCACAGATTCTCGATTGGATTCCTTTCTGGACTTTGACTTGGCCATTCTAACACCTGGATATGTTTATTTTTGAACCATTCCATTGTAGATTTTGCTTTATGTTTTGGATCATTGTCTTGTTGGAAGACAAATCTCCGTCCCAGTCTCAGGTCTTTTGCAGACTACATCAGGTTTTCTTCCAGAATGGTCCTGTATTTGGCTTCATCCATCTTCCCATCAATTTTAACCATCTTCCCTGTCCCTGCAGAAGAAAAGTAGGCCCAAACCATGATGCTGCCACCACCATGTTTGACAGTGGGGATGGTGTGGTCAGGGTGATGAGCTGTGTTGCTTTTACGCCAAACATAACGTTTTGCATTGTTGCCAAAAAGTAAAATTTTGATTTCATCTGACCAGAGCACCTTCTTCCACATGTTTGGTGTGTCTCCCAGGTGGCTTGTGGCAAACTTTAAACTACACTTTTTATGGATATCTTTAAGAAATGGCTTTCTTCTTGCCACTCTTCCATAAAGGCCAGATTTGTGCAATATACGACTGATTGTTGTCCTATGGACAGAGTCTCCCACCTCAGCTGTAGATCTCTGCAGTTCATCCAGAGTGATCATGGGCCTCTTGGCTGCATCTCTGATCAGTCTTCTCCTTGTATGAGCTGAAAGTTTAGAGGGACGGCCAGGTCTTGGTAGATTTGCAGTGGTCTGATACTCCTTCCATTTCAATATTATCGCTTGCACAGTGCTCCTCGGGATGTTTAAAGCTTGGGAAATCTTTTTGTATCCAAATCCGGCTTTAAACTTCTTCACAACAGTATCTTGGACCTGCCTGGTGTGTTCCTTGTTCTTCATGATGCTCTCTGCGCTTTTAACGGACCTCTGAGACTATCACAGTGCAGGTGCATTTATACGGAGACTTGATTACACACAGGTGGATTGTATTTATCATCATTAGTCATTTAGGTCAACATTGGATCATTCAGAGATCCTCACTGAACTTCTGGAGAGAGTTTGCTGCACTGAAAGTAAAGGGGCTGAATAATTTTGCACGCCCAATTTTTCAGTTTTTGATTTGTTAAAAAAGTTTGAAATATCCAATAAATGTCGTTCCACTTCATGATTGTGTCCCACTTGTTGTTGATTCTTCACAAAAAAATACAGTTTTATATCTTTATGTTTGAAGCCTGAAATGTGGCAAAAGGTTACAAAGTTCAAGGGGGCCGAATACTTTCGCAAGCCACTGTATATGAAGAGTTCCCTGGAGTGCACACAAAAAAAACACACAAAAAACATGATTTGGGATAATAAATACAAACAAACCCCTCACATATGTTGTACAGTTTAATTGGGAATCATATTTAATTGGTTCTGTAATTATTAACCAATACTTGCATTTTATGAATTTTATTCTCATAAATAATAAAGGTGAACAGTAGGACAAATTACTTTAAACTGATGCCGTTTTCGATGCCTCAATCGGGCAGATAAAAATATATGAAACTGTGCATTTGTATCACATGTTCGTTGCGCAGAACTATCACTGTGATAATGGCCCTGTCATTGTCAGCTACAATCAGGTTAATTACCACACCTGAAGGTGTTACACAATTTGGGTAGCTTTGACAATCAAATGGGTGGGTATAAAAAGGCGTGCAATTACAATGCGTAATGACACACAATGGCTATTTTGGCACTGTAGGAAGATTTAGCGAATGGAAGAATTCGGAGAGAGCGAATTTTCAGACCAGGCAAGATTTACTGGCCAATGATGACGAGTGGCTTATGAGCCGGTTCCGATTACTAAGAGCTGTTCTTTTGGATCTCTGTGCTGTAGTCGGCCCAGCTCTACAGAGAAGCAACCGCAGAAACCAAGGAGCGCCTGTCCCACTTCAACTCCTTGGCAACCTTGTTAAAAGCTTCGATGGTGTCTCTTTGCGTTTGCAGGACTGTATCTGTGAGGACACGGCCGCTGAAGGGTTGAGCTGGGGCTGGGCGCATTCAGCTCCTGCTCAGCTGCAACACCACCGACCCCGCTGGAACACACAGCGATTATAAACAATAGAAAATGTCAATTGTTTGTGTAAATGAATGTTTAAACAACTTGAATGCATTTGGTGCGTTTTGCATGTCCCCCTCCGACACTACTCCACTCGGGAGGGATTCCCCTATAATACCGGCAAGTCGCTCATCAAGGGGGTTGAGCTCCGGTGTCACCTTACCCCCATCCGTGGCACAAACATGGTCAGACCACTTCATTTTTATTTCTGAAATGGTCCGACCTTTTGAGCCAGCAGCATTCACAGCGTCTGCCACATGCTGCCACTAACGCCTTTTTGGTATTTATAACGCCCACACTGTGTCCACCAAACAATATATTTTTCTTGCTTCAACTCCCCCTACAAAACTTCCATTTCACACGGGGTGAAATATATATTTTTTAGCTTTTCTGTTGGGATTTGCCATCATTGTCGTCATGCAGTCAGTATGAATAAATGTTAATTAAGGACGTTTCACTGACTATTTATAGGCAACTATGTGCGTTAAAAGGGTGGGACAAGATGCTCACGTACGCCAAATTTGGAGTTGATTGTGATTTATAAAGGGAAACCAGCGTGGGACATGTGTATGAACTGTGTTATAAATCAGAATATTTTTGTGCATAAGCACTTTCTTTGTTTCCTCCGTATGCCACATTTTGATGTGAATCCTCCACATAGTTTTATAAATGAGGCCTGATGAACTCGGGATGGCCGGGCAGTGATAGTTGTTCCTTTCCATCACTCGTGTTGATTTCATCATGTCCATTTGGTGATGTTTTTTTCACTATTGAATCATATTGCAAATGCACGTGCATTTGTAATATGTTTCAATGGGCATTCACCATCACGAATTTGTCATGCTCAAAAATCCTGCAGAAATGCAACATTGACTGGCCTGATGAACACAAGATGGCCGGGCATTGATAGTGGTTCTTCTCCATCGCTCGTTGTGTTGATTTCATTATGTCCATTTGATAATGTTTTCTCACTTTTGCAAATTCACTGTGCATTTGCAATATGGTTCAATGGGCATTTACCATCACAAATTTGTCATGCTATAAAAATCCTGCAGGAATGCGAAATTGGCTGGCCCGATGAACTCGGGATGGCTGGGCAGTGATTCTGGTTCCTCTCAATCGCTCGTTAGGGTTGATTTCAGAATGTCACTTTGGTGATGGTACCTCACTGTTTAAACATATTGCAACTGTACAAAAGTCAACTAGCAAGTCAGTGTCCATCAGTCAATTAGACGTCATTCTGATACCAAACTGATATCAATTGACACCAAACCCAGTTTTTCCAACTCATTTAGAAGCCAACTATCACATATTTCAGAGCAGGCCCATAATTCACAGCGCCTTCAGTTTAAAACATAATAAAAACGTAAAACACATAGTTACATTCTAGCTGCGGGTCCAGTTCGGACATTATGTGTAGGCCTATGTGAGGCGACCCCAAATCCCGAGTTTCGGCTCGATAGGTCATTCGGTGCCCGAGCAAGACCCTAATTGGTGCTGAAAATCCACTTTTTCCAAGCCTTGCTACGGGGTCCTTGAATGAGCTATCGTACAGACACATTGGGGTCCGTCTCTATGGGCCGAGCCGGTTTCAATGCACCTCGTTTTGCGTCTCTGAGACTTTTCTAAATGTCGTCATTTTCGTAATGGTCAAAATGAATTGATGTCATTGCAAATGTACGAGGCTGTTTCTCGGTCCGAGAACCATCTAGAGCTAAGTAACTCACCACGCACTATCGACCTGAGGTCAAGAACAAGTTTCTAAAGTTTCAGAACTCTAGATCTGACGGTTCTTTTTTAGCTCGAACAAAGCTAACTATTGCAGGCACTGTCTGTCTCTACGCCTCAATACATCCCTCCTTCCAAGCTGTGTGTGTGTGCGATTTAGTTTTTCTTTGAAATTTTATGGGAAAAATGACTGATTTACAGTTCATGGGGGTTGCCTAATCACACATATGAAGTTTTGGAAAAATCTGACTTTTTTAACCCTTCGAAACAGCCCTGTGACACCAATTATGTCACTTCCGGTTGGCACAGGAAGCTGTAAGTAAACACATATCCTCATGTGGGTATGCCTTTACAGAATCCTAAGTTTTAAGTGTTTACATTAAGAACTGACCGATTTACACAGGGTTGAATGCACTATTTATCACAAACTGCTGGTTGGGTATGGAAAAACACATTTAGGGTGATTTTAACCACTTCCGGTTGCTTCAGGAAGCTTAGAATCAACACAGGTAGACCTCATAGTGTCCTGATGGACGGTCATCAAAGACAGGTTCATAAGGCATGCATAACCCACATAGGCTTCAGGTTGACTTTAGAGGAGCAGGCAATGTATTCCTATGGGGAGAGATGTCATTGTAATCTGTGAGATCAAAAAAACTGTTTTACTGTTAAGGGTTAATGCCACACGGTCAAGGTTAGGCTTGCACAGATCGGGAGGACCTCAGGAACGTATCTGAGGTCGAATAGTGCTTCTCACCCTAACGGTTCTCTCACTGTCACCCAAAAGCAAATTACATTTAGGGCCAGGCTTCATTTTGGGCCTACTTTTTTCACGGTCGCTGCACTCAGAGCGAGCTACGGTCAAGCGGGGCATCTCGTTGAACTCGGCACGGCCTAGAGAATATGGAAATGCCATTGCAGGCTCTGTGTGTCTTTAAGCACCGCACTTTGTCACTCCATCCTTGCTGTGTGTGTGTGTGTGTGTGTGTGTGTGTGTGTGTGTGTGTGTGTGTGAGAGAGAGCTTTTCTTTGACATCTGTTGGGAGAAATTACTGACTTACAGTTCATGGGGTTTTCCTAATGACACATATGAAGTTTTGAAAAGATCTGACCTTTTAACCCTCCGAAACAGCACCTATGACACCATTTTAAGGCACTTCCGGTTTACACAGGAAGCTGAAATTGAACACATATCCTCCTTGGGGTAGGCAATTATAGAATTTTGAGTTTTAAGTCTTTATGTTAAGAACTGACTTCTTGTGGGATTTATTGGGACAGCGGAAAAATTACCAAAATTTGATTATTTTATAAAATGGAAACCGAATGTCCGAGAGAGTTCGTTTGATGACTTCCCGGTAGATCCGGCCCTGCCGCACGGCCCGACACCGTCCGCAAATTTTACAAACGTATTCGGACGTCTGTTAAGAGACCGTACATTTGCAATATGGACATTCTCACTAACCACATGGCGAATGTCAAAATGTTCCCTTAAAACCTGTTAAGGATAGGGCTGTCTGCTGCCCCCTTTAGAGTAATTGCGTGCCCATATTAAACAGAAAAAACATCTTTCAAAAATTGCTAATATATGCATATAAAAAATATTATTGAATAGAAAACCCTCTAAAGTTTCTAAAACCGTTGAAATTATGTCTGTATGTAAAGCAGAACTCTCAGGGCAGTCATTCTCCCAAACTCTCTCTTGTCATCATAAAAGTTGGCCCAACTTTGACGTCATCGCCCCCACCCTTCCCAAGTGCCTACAGACCTGGGAACAGTTTCTATGTCTTCAGCGCGATGTCTGCTTTCAATGGGGCTTCTCATTGTGAGAATAGGGCGCTCACGAGAGTTTTGGCCGCCTGAAACCTTTCGGTCACGCGAAAAAAAAGGTCACATTCATGCGCGCCCTCCGCCGATGCTCACTCTTTTCCTAGACTAATTAAACGACGCGTGTGTTTCTGTTCGTCCTGAGAATTGTTGTGCACCTTTATAACATGCTAAAGCTTGGTTATGAACATAGTTTGACAAGTTTAGTCGACATATAATATGTAAATTCGACGTTTTGGTGCGCATCCGCTTGACTTTTGGCTGCATTTCAACCGAAATATGCCGTGTTTGATAACCGAAAGACACAGACTTCACAACTAAACGATGTTTTTGGTGAGTATAATTCCTTCCAGGTCTTCTGATGGAAGAACAGCAAAGGTAAGGGAATATTTATGTGTTAAATTTGGGTTTCTGTGGACTCCAAGATAGAGGAGCCATCATGCTAATTTCTGAGCGCCGACTCATATTATAGCCTAGTGAACGAATTATGTAACGTTAAAAATAAATGTAACACAGCGATTGCATTTAGAAGAAGTGTATCTTTCTATATATATGTAGAACATGCATATTTAGTTAAAGTTTATGATGTGTATTGCTTGTTATCTGACGTTATCTGCCGGAGCTATCGTCATTTCTCCGGACATTTGAGTAGCATTTTTTGAACAATGCGTAATTGTAAACAGAGATTTATGGATATATATAGCATATTATTGAAAAAAACATAAATGTACTGTGTAACATGTTATATTACTGTCATCTGATGAAGATTTCAAAACGTTAGTGATTTATTTTTCTTTTAATCCTGCGTTTGTTGATTGCATATTTTGTTCAACTTGGCTATGCAAATTAGCTGTGTCTTTGGTGGTGGTTTGACATAAATATGTGCTATGTTTTCGCCGTAACACATTTTAGAAATCTGACTTGCTGGGTAGATAAACAAGGTGTTTATCTTTCATTTAAGCTATTGGACTTGTTAATGTGTGGAGGTTAAATATTTTTAAGAATATTTTTTGCGTTCCATGCCCCACATTCCAGCTGAGGGTGTTAGGGAAAGTTCCCAAGTGGGGTCAACATCCACATGAAGTTTAAGGTATGACTGGAAGGAACTTCCCTCAAGTCTTTGTAGGTGAGGAGGAGCAAAATGGATTTGTGGTCAGATTTGCCGAAAGGAGGACTGGAGAGAGCCTTATAACGTTATTGAAAAGGCGTGTATCAGTGGTCAAGAGTGGAATTTCCACGAGTTGGACAGTCAATGTGCTGATAGTATTTTGGGAGCAAGGACCTCCGCGACATTGAATGCTGCCTCTGGGTATGCGTTCTTCAGTTTGTTCAGGGTCCAATGAAGATCCTTTTTGAGAGCATTTTCGGTGTCGGACACCTTGGTGATAATCCCTGAGAACTCTCTCGGAAGGTAAAACGGATGACATTTGATTACCAAGTATTCCAAGTAGGAAGAGCAGAAGCTCGCAAGTTCCTGTGTTTCCATCACTCCACTTGGTCATGTAGCAGACACCACTGCCTTCGTTCTTGCGAGAGAAAGCCCACTTCTTATCTGAGAGAGAAAGCCCACTTCATTCCTATCGATGAACTGTAAAACCCGCTGATTGTACATAGTCTGTTTGGATGTCAGTGGAAAGTAAAGTCTCCGAAAAACAGAGTGTTGCAGCATCTGATGTCCCTCTGGAAGGAGATCCTCGCTCTGAGTTCGTCAAGTTTATTCACTAATGATTGAACAACGGCGAGTAGTATCCTCGGTAAGGGAGGATGGGTCGCCCAGCATCTCAATCTCACTGAGACGCCTCCATATCGCCCTCTGAGTGGTTTCCTTCCTCTCTGGCAACTGAGTTAGGAAGGACACCTGTATCTTTGTAGTGACTGGGTGTATTGAAAGATATCCGGATGTATCACCGCGTGTTATGGCAACTGCTTGGTATCTGACCATAAGATGCTACAGAGGGTTGTGCGTACAGCCCAGTACATCACTGGGGTCAAGCTTCCTGCCATCCAGGACCTATATACTAGGCAGTGTCAGAAGAAGGCCCAAAAAATTGTGAAAGAGTCAAAGTCACCTACAATGGGGGGAAAAAAGTATTTAGTCAGCCACCAATTGTGCAAGTTCTCCCACTTAAAAAGATGAGAGGCCTGTAATTTTCATCATAGGTACACTTCAACTATAACAGACAAAATGAAGAAAAAAATCCAGAAAATCACATTGTAGGATTTTTTATGAATTTATGGTGGAAAATAAATAAATATATGGTCAATAACAAAAGTTTCTCAATACTTTGTTATATACCCTTTGTTGGCAATGACAGAGGTCAAACGTTTTCTGTAAGTCTTCACAAGGTTTTTACACACTGTTGCTGGTATTTTGGCCCATTCCTCCATGCAGATCTCCTCTAGAGCAGTGATGTTTTGGGGCTGTTGCTGGGCAACACAGACTTTCAACTCCCTCCAAAGATTTTCTATGGGGTTGAGATCTGGAGACCGGCTAGGCTACTCCAGGATCTTGAAATGCTTCTTACGAAGCCCCTCCTTCGTTCCCCGGGCGGTGTGTTTGGGATCATTGTCATGCTGAAAGACCCAGCCACGTTTCATCTTCAATGCCCTTGCTGATGGAAGGAGGTTTTCACTCAAAATCTCACGATACATGGCCCCATTCATTCTTTACTTTACACGGATCAGTCGTCCTGATCCCTTTGCAGAAAAACAGCCCCAAAGCATGATGTTTCCACCCCCATGCTTCACAGTAAGTATGGTGTTCTTTGGGTGCAACTCAGTATTCTTTGTCCTCCAATCACAACGAGTTGAGTTTTTACTAAAAAGTTATATTTTGGTTTCATCTGACCATTTGACATTCTCCCAATCTTCTTCTGGATCATCCAAATGCTCTCTAGCAAACTTCAGACGGGCCTGGACATGTACTGGCTTAAGCTTGGGGACACGTCTGGCACTGCAGGATTTGAGTCCCTGGCGGCGTAGTGTGTTACTGATGGTAGGCTTTGTTACTTTGGTCCCAGCTCTCTGCAGGTTATTCACTAGGTCCCCCGGTGTGGTTCTGGGATTTTTGCTCACCGTTCTTGTGATCATTTTTGACCCCACGGGGTGAGATCTTGCGTGGAGCCCCAGATTGAGGGAGATTATCAGTGGTCTTGTATGTCTTCCATTTCCTAATAATTGCTCCCACAGTTGATTTCTTCAAACCAAGCTGCTTACCTATTGCAGATTCAGTCTTCCCAGCCTGGTGCAGGTCTACAGTTTCTGGTGTCCATTGACAGCTCTTTGGTCTTGGCCATAGTGGAGTTTGGAGTGTGACTGTTTGGGGTTGTGGACAGGTGTCTTTTATACTGATAACAAGTTCAAACAGGTACCATTAATACAGGTAACAAGTGGAGGACATAGGAGCCTCTTAAAGAAGAAGTTACAGGTCTGTGAGAGCCAGAAATCTTACTTGTTTGTAGGTGACCAAATACTTATTTTCCACCATAATTTGCAAATAAATTCATTAAAAATCCTACGTGATTTTCTGGATTTTCTTTTCTAATTATGTCTGTCATAGTTGAAGTGTACCTATGATGAAAATGACAGGCCTCATCTTTTTAAGTGGGAGAACTTGAAGAATTGGTGGCTGACTAAATACTTTTTTGCCCCACTGTAAGTCATAAACTGTTGTCTCTGCTACCGCACAGCAAGTGGTGACGGATCGTCAAGTCTAGGTCCAAAAGGCTCCTTAACAGCTTCTACCCCAAGCCCTAAGACGGCTGATCAATTAATAAAATGGCCACCCCGACTATTTGCATTGACATTGCTGCCTCTCGCTGTTTATTATCTATACATAGTCACTTTACCCCTACCTACATGTACAAATTACATCGACTAACCTGTACCCCCACATTGACTCGGTACCGGTACCCCCTGTATATAGCCTCATTATTGTTATTTTATTGTGTTACTTTAATTTTGTTCCATTTTTTTAGCTTTAGTTTATTTAGTAAATATTTTCTTAACTCTGCATTGTTGGTAAGGGCTTGTAAGCACTTCATGGTAAGGTACCTGTTGTCCTCGGTGCATGTGACAAATCAAATTTGACTTGATTTGAATTTGTGGTTGTTTGTTTTGGAATGTCTGTTAGGGTGATGAGAATTGTGAGACAGATATTATTGATACATTAACCATTGCATACTTTTCAGTATACATTTTTTTTTAAATTAATCAAATAGCATGTCTTTGATTAGAATCAGGTGTGAAATTTCGGGCTAAAACGAAAATGTGCGCTCATGTACCACTAATAGGCCGTCATTGAAAATAAGAATTTGTTCTTAACTGACTAGTTAAATAAATTTAGAAAAAAAGAAGGTGGATTTAGTAGCGTGCAAACGGCTGAGCGTTCATTCTGCAGCGGCATTACACGGAATCCAGTCGATGAATGCACCTATGGTTGTGATTGAAGTAGGATGGTTGTTTGATTTTTAAAATTATTTTTATTATTTCGGGTCACCAGCCCATCTCCCCGCAATGGAATCAATACCCTGTACAGTAGGTGGGTGGCAATACACCAATAGGTGTAGTCTGCAATAAAAACGTAAAGAAGAAGATCAAAACACTGCAGCCGGAAGTTCGAATCGCTTTGTTCCGGTCGCGTTCACACACTGCAGCCACAGGTCTTTGCTATTTGTTGACAGTAGCATAGCTAGCCAGTCTGAAGGGCTATGTCAATATTTTGTTGACTTAGCCAGCTGAAGCGTTGCTGTGAAAATGAGTTCTCCAGGGAATCGACACGGGACAAAAAGACCTGGCTCTCCAAGTGAAGTAGGTTAACTAGCTAAAGTCTTTGAAACGTGACTACCTTGCGGTTCAGGTAGCTAGCAAGGCCCGTCTTGTTGGCTTCAGCAAAGAGAAGCATGCAGCCAGTGTGCGTCCTCATAACTAACCCAACAAAGCCATATCTACAGCGTAAAGCCAGTTATAAAAATTGTTGGTAAAACAGCTAGCTAACTTAGTTAATTGTAAACAACAATTAGTATAGATAGCCACGTTAGTCAACAAATCGTTTGAAAAGTAACGTTAGTTTTTAGCTAATTTAGTCACCATGTTAGGTGGCCAGATTGACATGTATTTTTTGATAAACGAATCAACGCCATGCCGTTACTACTAGGCCTATGATGTAACTAGCTAACGTTAGATTAAGATGTGATGTAGCTAATTTGGCAGTTTGATCTTTGAGGCTAAGGTGCAATAGACCTAGGCTATATTCTGGGATCCCATTCGTTGTGTACTGTAGCCAATTCTGTGTTGGTTTCTTGCAGGATGGACCTACACCATGGGAAGCTGCAGATCTGGGGGACAGTGAGAGAAAGCAGAAGTTTTTGCGGTTGATGGGTGCAGGGAAGGTTTGGTCATGTTCTATGTAGACTATTACAAGGTTTCCCACCCCTCTGGACCACAAGGTGTTCACATTTGTTGTGGCCCTTACACTGACACACCTGGCTCAATGTAAACGAATCACCCAGTACGTGACTAGTTGAATCAAGTGTGGCAGTTTTAGAGCAAAACATATGTAAAACATCTGGTGCTGGACAAATGTTTTTGACTTACCTCTATTCCAGTATTAGATTACATTTTGTCGGCTACACCTTATCCATATAGCTTTGTCAAAGGAGAAACAGAACTGTGGTATTACAGAATCCAATGTTTAACGTGTTTGATTCTGCAGAAAGAGCACACTGGACGCCTAGTCATTGGAGATCACAAGTCAACATCCCATGTCCGCAGTGGTGAGGAACCCTCTTTGAATTATATGTTAGGGTTGTCATGGTACTGGTATCGTGACAACCCTATTCTGCACTCTGTTCGATCACTCTTTATTTAGGGATGTATCCATTTAATCTTATCCCATACAGCACTATTTCAGACCGGATAGCACTGTATTGGGTATGATTGTTGTTTCACTAGCTTGTCCTCTGCAGGGGCGGAGGACAGGAGGATGAACTCTGAGCTGGAGCTGCAGTACCAGCAGGGGCTGGACGGGAAGCTGTCAGGCAGAAACAGGAGACACGTCGGCCTGGGCTTCAGTGAGGTGAGAGATCATGGAGAGACGGGTTGAACATCGATACAGAGCGTGCATGCCACTTCTGCCATAAGTTCCTGTTGATGATTGAGAACAGGTCCTAGCAAAGATGACAAATTGTTACATTCTGATGCTTAAAGGCTCATAATTTATGGTGTTCGATGGCTGAAGCACGAGGTACTAAGAAACACTTGTTTTCCGAATGAGCACAACTCTGGCCTGTTACAGCTAGGTGAGGCTAGAATGACATGATTAGACCACGATGTTATAGTGATTGATGGATGATCTACATTTTGAGATCTTAGTTAGGGGCAGTGCTTCTTATTGGACCTGTATATTTTCAATTGCATGTAAGATTAATGACAGCAGATTAAGTTATTTGACATGTGTAGCTCTGTAAGACTGTTTGTGATTGGCTCAAGTCACAGGGGCATGATTGCTACAGTCAATGTCATGTACACATCTGCGTGTTGCCCCAGTCTTCAGGTATTAATTGTGTTTCTCTTCTGTTCCCCCCCCCAGCCTGACCCAGCCCCACCTTCCCCACCTGCAGAAAGCCAAAGCAAAGCAGAGCAACCAGCCAGTCCCAAAGCCCCAGACAGCCCTTCGGAAAACCAGGAGTCACCGGAGAAATCCCCTTCACAGAGCCCAAACGGCAGGACAGAGCCCAGCGCAAAAGACAAGAGGGTAGAAGACAAGAAACACAAAATGGCCTTTGTGAAGTCATCCTAAGAATGGGCGAAAAACTAAATCACTTTTCTAATGTCGAACCACAGATTTGTAAATATGTTCTTTTGTCTCTGAAGTACTTGGTAACTTCATGGTTTAAGAATGTATTTTTTTATTTTTTATGTTTCAATGCTGAGCAGCAGAGTAGTGTACTACTGTAGGTGGTGATGTAATCGTTGATTGAGACATTCTTCCCATTATTTTCCTAACTGGAAGAGGGACTGGTCTGATGTGTTTTTAATGGATCTGAGATGAAGCAAAGGCTTTAAGTTGTATTGAATGAAACTGGGTTGAACCTATTGGCTCGATAGCTCTTTTACAGTCCTGTTCAATGTCTCACCATCAGTAATAAAAGGTACTTAAAATGACAAACTGAAGCACCACAGTTCTCTCAGGTTCTGAATTCTGGGGGAGAAAATAGTTAACTATACTGAACAAAAATGTAAAGTGTTGGGCCCATGTTTCATGAGGTGAAAAAGATCCCAGAAATGTTCCACATGCACAAAAAGCTTATTTCTCAACATCCCTGTTAGTGAGCATTTCTCCTTTGCCAAAACAATCCATATACCTGTCAGGTGTTGCGCATGTTCATTGGACAATAAAAGGACACTAAAATGTGCAGTTGCAATTGGCATGCTGACTGCAGAAATGTCCACCAGAGCTGTTGCCAGATAATTGAATGTTCATTTCGCTACCATGTCTCCAAAGTCGTTTTAAAGAATTTGGCCGTATGTCCACCGGCCTCACAACCCCATGTAACCATGCCATGTAACCATGCCAGCCCAAGACCTCTGGCTTCTTCACCTGCGGGATTGTCTGATACCCAGACAGCTGATGAAACTGAGTATTTCTTTGTGGGAAAAACCTCATTCTGATAGGCCTGCCCAGTCAAACTTCATAGATTGGGGCCTGATTTCCTTATATGAACTCAGTATAATTTTTGGTGAGTACATTTGACCCACATGGAGAGTATGTAACGTAAATAGTGAGAGACACCATGTTTTGTTAAAACCTTTATTTCAATAAAACACCAGTATGGTTTCTTTCCTTTTTAAATGATATAATACAGTTGATTGGCCAAAGCATTAGGTGGCATTGCTGAGCTACAAAAAGTTATATTTGGTGCAAGATCCTTTCATTACTCAAAATAAATACATTTACCTATCTGCGACCTTAGAAAATATTGCTTTGAACTTAAATTTGTTAAATATAGACCACACTGCAAAAAAAACAGCTAATTACTCTCTATTGCAAAAACTAGTAGGTGTTAATAAATCCACACAACACACCATAAGTGCAAAAGCATGTAAAAACAACTCCAATTCAACCTTAACATTAGGTACACGCAGTGTAGTTTCAAATAACTATTTTTGGTTCTTCAAAACATCTCGTTTTAGCTCTAATAAAAAGCCTAATACAAAATCACTTCACTTTTGTCAGTGAACTCCACAAACAATTTTCATCCACACGGAGGTCCTGTTGGTGCCTTGGCGTCTGTGAGTCAACGGTCAGTCAGAGCTCAGCTGAGCTTTAGCTGAAATGGGGAAGGGGGGAAGAAAATACAGACTTTGTGAAAGACTTTGCCTTCAATCTATAGTTAAACCATCTTTCTAAAACAGCCCAAGTATTATCCAAACGTGTTTGTGTGGAAACAATGAGGCACAACCTTTCCACATTCAAAACACATGAGCCAAGAACATCTGGACGCGAAAAGCCACCACACTTCAGAAAAGCAACCACCAAAACACCCAATCTAGTGAGAGCAGAAATGACACCTAAAGACTACAGTTATGCCACCACAAACATCACAGAGAGGCATCTTAAGGCCACGACACTCAGAGGAGATGCGGTGTACCTTCACTAGATCTGTTCATCTCCCCAGCATCTCGCTCTCTGCACAACCAGGGACAATGAGAGAGGGTCCGGTTACTGTGCTGTATGGTGAAGTTGCCCCTAGACACTGATCTTGGGTCAGTTTTGCATATTCCCCACTAGTGTGTTAAGGTTATGATTGGGGGAGGGAAAGCTGATCCTAGATCTGTGCCTAGGGAAACTTCACCCCGGAGTGTGCTGTACCCTTCACAGACTATGTGCGCACTTACATCAATTCTATGACACTTGAGTGTGCAAGCATTGGCTGGAGGGAGTTTCCACCATTGATAAATCCATACGAGAAAGTGTGCAAGTTCACAAGGGAGAATCAGGACGCAGGCTCTGCCTCACACATAGTAGTATGTCTAAATAGTTTACTGTGAACTAGTTTGGCTTCTCGGAAGGGAGGCTATATATCAACAGCACAGTGATAGCCTCGGTTTCCTGCTAGATATTTACAGTGCCTTCAGAAAGTATTCATACCCATTGACATATTCCACATTTTGTGTTATAGCCTGAAATTAAAATGGATTAAAAAATAATAATCTCACCCATCTACACACAATACCTCATAATGACGAAGTGAAAACATGTTTTTAGCATTGTTTGCACATATATTAAAAATGAAGTACAGAAATCTAATTTGCATAAGTATTCACACCCATGAGTCAATACTTTGTAGAAGCACCTTTGGCAGCGATTACAGCTGTAAATCTTTCTGGGTAAATCTCTAAGATCTTTCCACACCTGGATTGTGCAACAAAAAATGACTTGCCTTGCCACATTTTTTGCAGTATTACTTTAGTGCCTTGTTACAAACATGATGCATGTTTTGGAATATTTTTATTCTGTACAGGCTTCCTTCCTTCTTTTCACTCTGTCAATTATGTTAGTATTGTTGAGTAACTACAATGTTGTTTATCCATCCTCAGTTTTCTCCTATTACAGCCATTCAATTCTTAAAACTGTAATTTTTTAAAAGTCACTATTGGCCTCATGGTGAAATCTCTGAGGGGTTTCCTTCCTCCCCAGCAACTGAGTTAGGAAGGACGCTTGTCTTTTTGTAGTGACTGGGTGTATTGATACACCATCCGAAGTGCAATTAATATCTTCACCATGCTCAAAGGGAAATTCAGTGTCAGCTTTTTTTATCTTCTACCAACAGGTGCCCTTTTTTGCAAAGGTTGAATCTGTGTTTGCGAAGGTTGAATCTGTGTTTGCGAAGGTTGAATCTGTGTTTGCGAAGGTTGAATCTGTGTTTGCGAAGGTTGAATCTGTGTTTGCGAAGGTTGAATCTGTGTTTGCGAAGGTTGAATCTGTGTTTGCGAAGGTTGAATCTGTGTTTGCGAAGGTTGAATCTGTGTTTGCGAAGGTTGAATCTGTGTTTGCGAAGGTTGAATCTGTGTTTGCGAAGGTTGAATCTGTGTTTGCGAAGGTTGAATCTGTGTTTGAAATTCACTGCTCGACTGAGGGCCTTTCATATAATTGTATGTGTGGGGTACAGAGATGAGGTAGTCATTCAAAAATCATGTTAAACACAATAATTGCACACAGAGTCCATGCAACTTGTGACTTAAGCACATTTTTACTCCTGAACTTATTGAGGCTTGCCATAACAAAGCGGTTGAATACCTATTGACTCAAGACATTTCAGCGTTTCATTTGTAATTCATTTGTAAACATTTCTAAAAACAGATATCCACTTTCACATTTTAAGGTATTGTGTATAGGCCAGTGACAACATTTTTTTGAAATTTAATCAACTTTCAATTCAGGCTGTAACATAACAGAATGTGGAAAAAGTCAAGGGCTGTGAATACTTTCCGAAGGCTCTGCATAAGAATATTAAAGGATTCTCTGTTCACGCCAATTTAGAATTGGGAGTGTTTTTATGAAGGAATTCATGGTTATGTTGGGATCAAAGATACTGTAGGCAGTTCAGTGGAAAAAGGGTTTGTTTATTTGTTTGTGTGTGTGCGCGCGCGAGTATACAGAGTCACCTATGAGTGTGTGTGAGAGAACTGGGCGATATGCACATTTGCAGTGTGCGTGTTTAAAGCATGTGCATGTATGAGCTGACCTGTGAACTGCTTGCTCTTAACGGAGGCTTCCGAGGCCAAGGCGTGGGACACAGTCATGATCCTCTCCTGCTGCTGCATGGCTATGTCCAAATCAGTGAAGTTCAGTGGGACAGACGCGCCAGACGACGGGTGTATGTTCTGAAAACTGACACACACGGTGGGAAGAGAAATACACATCACAGAAAAGAGAGACCGAAACAAAGGAAAACAATGAGGGACAAAGGAAACCAGTGTCCCAAATGGCACCCTATTCCCTATATAGTGCACTGCTTTGGACCAAGGCTCATAGGGAATAGAGTGCAGGGAAAAGGATGCCATTTAGGACACAGGTGATTATTGCGTGAGCTTTTTTTGTAACGGGTTCTAAAGCTTTTGTAGTTTGCTTAAGGTTCAAGTCAGGACCCGGTTTTTCAGAACCCCTGTTTTAATCCGTACATTTTTTATCAAATCAGCCACAGCACAGGATCCAGGGACCCATGAGATGGTGCATGCGATACTGTTAATGTTTTCCTTTCTAGGTAACACTTTCATTTGGATAGTCCATCTGTAGATGCTCTACAAACTATCTACAGACGAACAGTAACACGTCATCTCCATGTTGAAATGATGAAAACACAGTGGAGATGCTACTGAAGGACTAAAGGCATTCTGTTAAAACGCTGCTGACTGTCTTCAGATTGTTGAACATCCATAGATGGACTATAAACTACCTTGTTTGAAAATGATGTGATATATACTGTTGCTACTGAAAGGCCCAAGCATGGTGTTGAAATTATGCTTATAATCTGTAGAGCAGGGTTCCCCACCTGGCGGTCCGGCCCGAGACATAAGACTTAAAAAAAATAAGAAGAACAGCAAATCAGCGCCAAGTCATTTTAATTTTGGAAATCTGTTCCAAAGTATTTCCATACATAATAGAGAGATGTATGTGATGATATAGAAATGTAAGCAAGGTATAACCTGTTTTAGTCAAATGTTGTATCTGTTTGGGCTCCTTGCAGTCAATTTGCGGTCTACAAATGATTTAGAATTATGTTCCAGCCCCCTGACCATACGCCCAAGAAAAGAAATTGGCCCCTGGCCGAAACTAGTTGACGATCCCTGCTGTAGAGCATTTACAGATGGACTATCCAAATAAAGTGTTACCCTTTTCCCAATAAGGAGAATTGATATCAAACAAAATATATTATTATCGTCGTCATCATCCTCATTGTCTCAAAACACGAACTGAATGGCTGAAACTAAGTCAGTAGTACTTGGATTTGGCCAGGATGTTTTTGATGCGTTCTGCTCTGCGTTGACGATCCTCCATCTCCTCCTGACTCAGAGGTTCCTCGGGGTCCGACTCCACATAGCGCTCTGGGATAGACACCTTTTGAGGCTTGGAAAGCTACATAGACCAAATCATAGTGAAGATGTCCAGTCAACCAACAAATCCGTATTCAGGCTTAGAACAATATTCACCAATCATCTGTTTCGGTGGTCACACTGTCAGGGTCAGATAAATGTATACTTTGCGGCTCTGTATAGTTACGAAGGCTCCATAAAGGCAAGGTTATGTGATTGTAGTTGAAAGCATCAGGTCATTGTATGTGGTAAATGGGAAGTAGTACGAGTGCAGCAGGCTACAGTCTTTCCTCTAATACAAAACCATAACTGCATAATATTAAAGGGGAAGTTCAGTATTTTAGTTAAAAAAAACAAACAAGCATAGATCACAGTTTCTCCAGGCACATAGACTACTTTCAGGAACCACCTAACATTAAGTTTTAAAATATTGAACTTTCTCTTTAACCACTTGTGTACGGATGTAATATTCAACCAATAACGGAGAGTATTGATAGGAGAATATTCGGCGCCAGATCCTGATGGGCCGTCGGTCAACGTACCTCACGACTGAGATCCAGGTCATAGTCGAGGGGCTCCATGTCCGTCTCCCTCATGGGTGTGGCAATCGTGGGCATGGCCATCACCGAGAGCCACTCGTCTGATTGGATCCTCTCCCTTTCCTTCAGCTCGCTCCGCCCCTCATCGCTCTGGCCCTCGGCAACCTGTCGCTCTTCCACCTGAGCTTTCTGCACCAGCTGCAAATCAAAGTCCTGCTGCTCTCGCCTCCACTAGGGGGAGACAGACACAACCATTACTTTATATGACCACTAGGGGGAGACATACAACCATTACTTTATCTGACCACTAGTGGAGGGGCAAACAACGGTTACTTCATCTGACCACGAGGGAGACAGACTTCTACTTCATCTGACCACGAGGGGGAACAAACAACAATTACTTTATCTGACCACTGGGGGGGAAAAACACAACAGTTACTTTATCTGACCACTGGCGGGGACAAACACAACAGTTACTTTATCTGACCACTGGGGAGGACAAACACAACAGTTACTTTATCTGACCACTAGTGGAGGGGCAAACAACGGTTACTTTATCTGACCACTAGTGGAGGGGCAAACAACAGTTACTTTATCTGACCACTGGCGGGGACAAACACAACAGTTACTTTATCTGACCACTGGCGGGGACAAACACAACAGTTACTTTATCTGACCACTGGGGAGGACAAACACAACAGTTACTTTATCTGACCACTGGATGGGACAAACACAACAGTTACTTTATCTGACCACTGGCGGGGACAAACACAACAGTTACTTTATCTGATTGATTTTCAAAGGCAAAATACATTTTTAAAAATGACTTATTATTTCACACTAAGAGACAACACAACACCACCACCGTGTAGAACCCAGAGAAAAAAACCACGTAAAGTAATGTATATTGTATCTGGAGCTGATTTCACAGCACAAATCCCATGAGGATGGACAGCTTCTGTGTTGCGGGGACAAATGGAGTCTTGAGGAGTGAGGACCATGCGTCCGAAATCTTGTCTTTCTTGGCTTCTGCATTGTCACCACAGGACGTCCCTACGGCGTCTCCATTCCACCAACAGCAACTTCATTGCATTTAATTGTTTTCAGGATCACCAGAAAGAGGATTTCATTATTAGATTAATGAACAGAAAGAAGCAACCACCAAAAGGATACTGATTAACCTGTTACCACACACACACACACACACACACATTTGCTTTTCCAAACACATACATAAACACATTTGTGTTGTGAGTAAATATCTGTTTGTACTGTATGCGTGTTGTTATGTGTGTGTCCTAGCCCTCAAACCCATGCATGCATCATTGCCACTCCAGTGCGTGTAGGCCTCCCATGATGTGAGGAGAAAGTGCATCACATGCGTTACTGTGCTCACTGGACAGAGGAACCCCCCCCACAGGGGAAATACATGCATTACATATTCATCAAACCCCAGCAAAAATGGAAACACACAGCCAGAGGTGATTTTATTTGTTTTTTTGAAGCAAAATGATTTTATTCTCGAGCGCAAATCTCTACATTGGAAAATAACAGGCGTGAATGGAGCTGTGCGTTGCCTCTCAGTATAATTTAGCATTTGCTAGTGTCTCTAGTGACTTCCTTTCTCTGTGCAATTTTCTGTACATCCTCGCTGCTAAAAAAAAAAAATCAATCAATCAATTGGGATGGGGAAAAGCAACATGGTGGGATTTACACCTGCCTTGACGGTAAGCTGGCGGCAGCCATTTTACCCCCTCCTGTCCTTTCATTTGCAGTGAAGCAGATCAAATAGGCTTAATACTCTCTCACTGTGACCTTGACCGTAGAAGTAGGCCGTTGTAGCAATCAACCACGGTTAAGTACAAAAGTCTTTGTGATAAAAGGCTGTGATAATGTCGATGTAGCAGAAACTAAAAACTAAATCCTGCGAATAAGCGACTGTTTAGTGTGTCATGGTGGGGAAAAGATGATTCAAATGCCCCCCCCCCAAAAAAGAGGGAGCCTAAAATCTCTTGGCTATTATGGTGAAGCGTTACAAAATGACATTTAGTAACCAGCAGGAGTTGAACTACGTGTTGCCAAATGTTAGTAGGAGCTTGGGAACACAAGGGTTGATGGCAAATGTAGCAAGGAGTTTGAGGGTATTGATGATCTCACAGCAATCTGGTTAAGATTGTGTGTTAGATAATATATTAGATGGTTAAATTAGTCTTCGTAAGGTTGACTCTCCTACGTTGGCAAGCACTACAAACCTCAACAGACGTAAAGACAACTATCTGAAAGCTCATTTGAATGGGATTCTGTGGTAGCCATAGCACGCCATAAGACAAACAGGGTGGAAAAAGGTGAGGCTGAAGGTGAATCTTGTGAGAAGAGGAATGATTATTCACCGGGAACTAAAGGCACTTTGATTTCATTCGATTCATATCATTTGAAAGATGGAGGGAGGAGGGCGGTTTGATAATGATTTGTGCCACTTCCCACCGAGTTGATTTGTTCAAATAGTGATACACATTTCCCCATCCCTCATTTTATCAAATCTCTATAAAATATAATTTTACAAATGTATAGGCTACTGAAAATATCCTTCAGTAAATAAATACTAATGTACATAAGTGTAAATGTACATAGAATGGACTTTTCTTTTCTCGTGACAGAGGGGGAAGGCAGAGCTATGCCTGTAGCCAATCCCCCTCTTCTTCTCCTTGAAATACATTCAGTGTGTGTCAGTGAGGTACCGCACGGGGGCGCCAGTGATCGGGTAAACGCAACCCATACACCTTAATATGGGAAACAGCTCTGTCTTTACAGTCCCCATCTTCGACAGATATCCCCTCCCCTGCTCTCCCAAGCCGCCTCCACCACGCACAGTCCAACCGCTCTATAAGCCCAGCCAGCCACGGCTTTGTCCCATCCAGTCCCACCGGCCCTGCGCGTGCTAGCACGATGCTAACGCTTTCTCATGTTAGTGCCATTGGTTACACATGGGGGAGAGGGTGAGTAGGGGATGTTAGCATGTTAGCAATTGCGGCGGCGCCTATGTGGGGGGTTCGGCGGGGGCGCGACAGTGGCAGTGGTCCCTGCTTCTGCTGCGGGGGTAACGTACTGAGCCCAGGTCAGTGGAGGAAAGAGCCCTGGTGGAGGAGGAGGTACGATGAGCAGTGTTGGAGTGGCGTTCTCCCTGGCTGAGGTTCCTCTTGCGCTCGCGCACCAGGGCCCTCTGGTGCCTCTTCATGCGCTCCAGCTGCTCTTCTGCGCTCATGCGGCCCCGGGGGGCCTGGGCCAGAGGCTGGGGCTGCTGGCCAGAGGAGTACAGCTGCTCCAAAGCACTCTTAGGTCTCTCCTGGTACAGTGAGTGTGTGAGAGAGAGAAATAGAGAAAGAGAGGGAGGGAGAGAGAGAAAAAGAGAGAGGGGGAAAAGGAGAGAGAAAGAGAGAGAGGGGGAAAGAGGGGGAAAGGAGAGAGAAAGAGGTGGAAAGAGGGGGAAAAGGAGAGAGAAGGAGGGAGAGAGAGAAAGAGTGAGAAAGACAGAAAGAGGGAGAGAGAAAAAAGAGAGAGAGAAAGAGGGAGAGAGAAAAAGAGAGAGAGAAAGAGGGAGAGAAAAAGAGAGAGGGGGACAGAGGGCGAAAGAAGGGGAAAAGGAGAGAGAAAGAGAGCGAGATAAGGATAGGATAGAAAGAGAGATGAAGATAGGAGAGAGAAACATAGTGAAAGAGATGGGTCGTGACATAGGGGTGTGATATGAAGAGGGGTAAAGGAAAGGAGGAAGAAAGAAAAACAACAATGAATCCTCAACACTAATTCCTCTTCAGTCTCAGGATAAAGTACTAAATGAAGCTCCCAGGTTAGTCGAGTTAGGCGTACGCTCCACAACTCGGTGGTGTTTGTAGTGTATGTGTAAAGGCCGGTAGGTTTGACCGGTAGGTTTTGTCGAGCCTCCACGGACCTCTGAACAGAGTGCAGGATGTCATTTACAAACAGATTCTATGACAGCCAGAAGTCGCCAACGGAGGGGTGGTCCCTATAACACACCGCGCAAACAGCAAGCAAAAAAAAACAACAAACGAATCGTCCCAGGACTGCGCAGACAGACAATCGGTCTGGTGAATGTTCTCCTGAAGAAGAAGAGGTTACCGCACGGCTTATGTCACCTTATTCCCTACATAGTCCACTCCGTTTGACCAGAGAATTATAGGCCCCGGTCAAACGGAGTGCACTGAATAGCAAATAGGGTTTTAATAATCTCCACTCGGCACAGTCAGAAGAGGACCGGTCACCCCTCAGAGCCTGGTTCCCCTCTAGGTTTCTTCCCAGGTTCCTGCCTTTCTAGGGAGTTTTTCCCTTGCCACCGTGCTTCTACACCTGCATTGCTTGCTGTTTGGCGTTTTAGGCTGCGTTTCTGTACAAGCACTTTGTGACATCGGCTGATGGGCTTTATAAATCCGATTGATTGGTTGATGGATTTGGATAAAGCTCATATCTCGTTCCTTTCCCTGTGTCGTGACTGGTGACTCACCCTCCCCTTAATCCCTACCTAGTGCACTATTTTCGACCAGAGCAGGCTCTGTTTGGTGACTCACCCTCTCTGCAGAGACGGCCGCCCCCCTCCTCATGGTCACGTAAGAGGAGATGTTACTGGACTGGTTCAGCCTTGGCGATGAGCCCGACAGACCTGTTACGGACAGGAAACAGGAAACACTGTTGTGGTATGCCTCGGGGGGAACACCCATTCTGACACAGCACCACTGCCCCGAAGAGACACGGAGTGACAAAGAGTGGAATGTCAGCATATTCACAGGTCTGAATTGCAAGCTAGCTGACAATACCTTTGTTTGGGAGGGTCTGGTAGCCCCCCTCAGACCCTGTGCTGCTCTGGTCCGTCCCTGGCAGTTCTGGTTCACTCAGGTATGACCGCAGCTCCACCTGACACACAATCATACTGCAGTTGTCACAAACTAGATCAGCGAGGTTTGAGTCAACTTATTACTCAATACAATACATCTTGCTCTCAATGAGGTAAAGGCTGCATTCCACTTAAAAAAGGTGTTGCCTTTCCCTCAACCCTCCTTCAGAGACGACTGGAAAAGGTGTGTTAGCCACTCATTCCCGCTATGTTGCCTCTTCAGGTCTCTCAGAAGCATGAAGATTAGTGAGTGAGGGAAGAGGGCAGCTTTTGGAATAGAATGCAGCCTTGATGCATCTCAGTGAGATTTCAATGATGAGGGCGTTAACACGGCTGCGTGACAGTATGATATTGCCCTATAAGACTGGCTTCGATGGCAATAGCTGAAAACAGCAGTGTTGGTTTTGATACCGTAAGTGCCGCCATGGACCGTTCAACTTCACAAGCGGTACCCGATAAAAGCACTGTTGTACGCACAGCAAGCACATCAAAGGCTCGTCTTAACAATCAATAACAAAATAAGTGTAAATAAAAGGCTTGTCCTGACTTTAAAGTCTCCGTTGACACACCCTCCGCTCTCTCGGTCCCTCTTCCTCTCGTCCGACTGGCGTTTGAGCCCGCGAACCGACGTGTGTCGTACTACCACCGACGCCTCTTTGGGGAGGGGTGGGATGGCGGGGGGCGGGTCTTCATAATCGTAGAGGCAGGGCAGGGGTGGTCTGGGAGGAGCCTCATCTTCTGCCTGTACCAGAGCCACACCCATACAGGAAGTCAGTCACAATTGGTTCTTATTGTCAAGTACCTCAAAGCTCATTGGAGGAAGAAGCCTGAGGGGGAGGGACCTTGAAGCGGGAGGAATCAAGGATTTGTCAGCTGGAAACGCTTTCAGACATCCCCTGATTAGAAGGGAGTCATTCTACTCAGGGCTCTCTAGGTTTCATGTTCAGCTTTACTGTTAAATGTGTTTCATGCATTCTGACCCTTCACAGCACCGGTCAAGTGTTCTCAACTCATTTACTTCAAACATTTATTATTATTATTATTTTTTTTTATCACTTTGTACTGTAGTTCCAAACCCACACACAGCTCGACTTTGATGGAACACATCCACTTTAATTCAGGCCGAACTGCTGTTATTATTAACCCACTGTGGTCCATGTCTAGGTTAACATCCCCCAGCAAACCCAGATCTACAAACTCAACTGCCACTCACCCATTTTGGCACGGGGTTGTGAAGCAGCGTGTAGGAGCTGCGAGGAGGGGGCCTAACCTCCCCTACGGGGGGCATCGCGCTCTGCAAAGGCACTGCTGGGTCCGGCACTGAAGCCACTAGTTTCCTCTCTGGAGGATAGAAAGACACGGGCAAATGAAGACGTGCAACTTCACACACAGGAGACAAATGAAGATGTGCAACTTCACACATAGGAGACAAATGAAGGTCTCTGTGCTGGTTGGTCTGTCATGGTTAAGTGTTAGGATATGGAGATAGTTTGGTGCAGTTGGTTTCGTAACACGAGCACATGGTATGGAGAGACTAGATTCGTCTTTTTGCCATGGAAAGCTACCCTAGTCTTTTGTCTCCCATGTGGTGTTTTGTAGTTGGGAATCTCCCTAAGGGGACGAATAAAGTTGTTTGATCTGAATTGAATTGAGTAAAATATGGTAAAACACAGTGGGCGGGCGTGGATGTCTGGACAGTCTGTGATATCTCCCACCTGGGTTCTGCACTGAGTCGATTGTGATCTTGTAGTTGGCTTTGCTGGAGCTCAGTCCTGCCATCACGTCCTCTATCCTCCACAGCTCCCGCTTTATCTCTGTTTTCTCCTGCTACACACACACACACACACACACACACACACATCTTAGCTGGTTCCTACTGTGCTATACACACACACACACACACACACACACACACACACACACACACACACACACACACACACACACACACACACACACACACACACACACACAAAACAGGCTTTTCCCAGTAGACCCACCCCATCTACAGTACACGCTTCAAAACAGTGAATAACAACTCAATGTTCTGTTCATGTCTACGCTTGTGGACATTGTCCCCATCGAGTGGAATAGCAGCACTGCACAGCACTGAGGTGCAGTACCGGCTCTGACCTGAGGGGTGGCGCTGTGGTTCATGTGTGCCTCTAGCACGGCCCTCAACTGCTCCACAGAGCTCTCCAGCCTGCTGTAGTCCTCCCAGGCCCGGGCCATCTCCTACATATAACATGAGGCAGCAGGGGAAGACAGTTTCCGTAAACATATACAGTGGAATGTGTTGGCCAGAACCACACACCTACATCTGCATTGCTTGCGGTTTAGGGTTTTAGGCTGGGTTTCTGTATAAGCACTTTGTGACATCTGCTGAAATGGGCTTTATAAATACATTCGATTGACTGATTGCTACCTCACCCGAGCTCCAACGGGCCCCGACGTAGATCGGGTTAGGGCCAGGTGGGGCCCGTTTTTTCATCAATAACCAGGGTACGGGCAGGGCATCACTAAATTGATCAGTAATATTCTGAAAGCGAAGTCATCTGCTCGTGCTCTACTGGGCAATACAGTCACATCTGACTAAGATCATAACGCAGTGCTTCAACCTCGTCATAATACAAGAGAAGGAGAGAACATTCCATAGAAAATAATAATGTTCCGTGAGTTTTTGTCGGAGTTTAGAGTGACGAAAAGTCGCTAACTGCGCTCTCACGTCTCTTCACTTAGCAGAGCAAGCCGAGCCGTTGCCATGGATACTCAGACACTCCCCGAGGCGTCATGAGCAGCGCGCATGCAGAATGACCCGCACGCAGCGAGCCTGTGACAGACCGAGAAGAGCAGCTAAGTTATTTCTGATTTCGGCCAAGGGGGCCTTAAATTTAGCAGAAGCAAATCGGGCCTGGGTAAGGCAGGGCTTAAACATCGCAGGCACGGGTAAGGCCCAGGCTTAAAGTTCAGGCGTGTCTGGGATGATCTCACCGTGGATGCGCTGGAGATCTCGGCCCTGATGTGCACCACGTCCTCCTGTAGGAGTCTCTGCTGGTAGGCTATCTTCTCCAGGTGGGCTGCCTGGTCTCTGTACAGCTCCATCTGTTGGTGGGACACATCCAGCACAGACTCCAGCTTGTCCTGATGGGTCAGGGGTTAGGAGGTCAATATCAGAGACCGCAGAGTCGAGGTCAATTCCAGTTCAACTCGGGAAATGCGCACGACGATGTAAATGTTTTTGTCAAAGCAGAAGAAAAGACCCAAAATAAAACCCTTTAAATTGGAATCATTAAAAAATATTATTTTTTTACCTCACACATTGACTTGACATTGATTCCTTGGCTGATGAATTCAAAACGGACCCAAATGCAATGAGACACACATGAGTATAGTGAAGAAGTGTCAGTACCTTATCCTCCTTCAGTGAGCAGATCCGGACCTCCAGTTCCTTCAGGGTCTTGTCCTGCTCACATAACCGACTGAGTTTCACCTGTAGGCCAGGGACAGGCAGACAGACAGACAGACAGACAGACAGAGAGAGAGAGAGCGAGACAGCGAGAGACAGCAAGACAGAGACAGCAAGAGAGAGAGAGAAACAGGGCTGTTTACAGACCAATCTTTCCTACGGTTTCCTACAGTGTGTGCGCATCACTTTCCTCCATGTACATGTATATCCTCCCCCTCTCACCTGTTTGTGTGTGTGTGTGTGTGTGTGTGTACGTGCGTGCAAGTCTACCTGCATAAGTGTGTCTGTATCCCTCTCTCCTGTCTCATTAGCTGATAATTATGCAGAGCAAACCCTTTACGCAAATACGCCACACCCCACGCTACCCTTTTTTCAAAGTGTCTCAGAACCTTTGAGTCCTCCTAAATGAATCCCCGATTAAGGGTGCGTCACCAACGGGCACCCTAGTTCTTATACAGGGCACTACTTGGGGCCCTGGTCAAAAGGAGTGCAATGTATAGGGAACAGGGTGCCATTTGGGACACAGGGTAAGAAACCCAAACATGACAAAGGATGGATCAGCTTGATTTTCATTTCTCAATTTACGGGCCATTTGTGGAAAACGGTCATCTCTGGAGGGCAGTAAAGATCAAACACAACCCCTCGACGTGAACAAATAGTAGTCCATCAAAGTTGCATAATAATTGTCTGTGGTTTTGAAAACGAGAGAAAATAGCTAGATTATGGTCGCATGGTATCTTTCGAAAGGCACAAAACATACGCATAAGTGTTTACGTTCCATTTGCCACTCTGTTGAGCGCATCATTTATTTGTGGTGATGTCTTCACGCGCAGTAATATTGCTTGGTTGAGGCTGTGAAATATTCAGTGTGGATAGGGGCAAAACCCTGGCCTCCTTATAAATTGTTAAAGGGCAAACGTGCGGAGCTGTCAACGCTACACTCTTCAACTCCTTTTGGAGGAGTTACACTCTGAAAGGAGAACAAATTGACTTTGAAAAATGCTAATATAGAACTGAAAGACTCACTAAATCCTAGATGACTTATTTTATTACATTTTTATCGCTCACTCTATCCCCTTAAGTATCTAATGGTAGTCAGTGTATCAGTCTCATCTCTGTACCTACCCTTCCAGAAAGGTTTGAAGCTAAAACTCTAAACATTTTCCTTGGGACAAGAGATGGAGTGAAAATGTCCTTGAGGGTTGTGAGAGAGAGAGAGAGAGAGAGAAAGAGCGAGTGTGTGTGTCTGTGTGTGTGTGCGCATTTGTGGGGGTGCATGTGTAAGCAATGCGGGATGCTGCTGGCTCATACTCACATCCACGTCACTCTCGGCTACTCTGACGGGTCTCGTTGCTTCTTTCAACGTCTGACTTCCAACCACCTTGGGACCAGAAAAGAAATACATTTTCAAATAGGGTTGCTCTGTGTACACTCGGTGGCCAGTTTATTAGGTACACCACCTCGTTCACGGAAATGGTTCGCTCCTACAGACGGTGAGTCACGTGGCCTGCTATATAAAGCAAGCAGACAGGCATCTCGGTTCTGTTCGATTGAAAGTTAGAATGGGCAAAACGAGTTACCTAAGCGACTTTGAGCGGGGTGTGATCGCCGTTGCCAGGCACACCGGTTCTGGTATCTCAGGAACGGCCGGCCTAATGGGCTTTTCACGCATGACAGTGTCTAGCGTTTATCCCGGGAATGGTGCGACAAACGAAACATCCAGTCAGCAGCAGTCCTGGGAGAGGAAACTGCTCGTTGATGAAAGGTCGAAGGAGAATGGCAAGAATCGTACAAGCTAACAGGTGGATCACTAACAGCGCAGTTCAACAGTGGTGCAGAACGGCGTCACGGAACACACAACTCGTTGGTCCTCGTCACAGATGGGATATTGCAGCAGAAGACCACACCGGGCTCCACCCCTATCAGCTACAAACAAGAAGCGGTTCCAGGGGGCATCCAATCAAACACTGGACAATGGAAGAGTGGGAAAACATTGCCTGGTCCGAAGAATCCCGGTTCCTGTTGCGTCATGATGAAAGTAGAGTCAAGATTTGGCTAAGCAGCATGAGTCCATGGCCTGGTGTCAACGGTACAGGCTGGTGGCGGTGGTGTAAGGAATGTTTTCCTGGCACACGTTAGGTCCCTTGATACCAATTGACCAACGTTTCCACGCCCCAAAGAATTCTAGTTGTTCTGTACGCAAAGTGGGTCCGACCCGGTACTAGATGGGTGTACCTAATAAACTGGCCCCTGTTCTGGTAGGGATATTGGCTGTTGGTGATACTAAAAAGTTACACTGAAAGCACAATGAGGAAACCAACCGTGAACCAACCATGATGACTTAGAGAAAGTAAGAAAGTAGCCATTGACAAATGCAGCCTATATGACACAGAGACAAAGAAGTTCTTTGCATGAACGCCACTCAAGACATCTCCATAGATTTATGTCCCTGTATCACAAAAAGATGGGACAACAAACCAATTTTAAAACAAAAAAATGAAATGAGACACTGCTTAGGCTACTCCTTACAATACTCCCAGTGTTGGAAATACATAAATTGTACAAATATATATTTTTGGGTATTCCTAGAGTATATTCTGAAACAACTGGGTTTAGGGTAAACATGCTGTGTTGTACTGGGGATATATCAAGGAGATGTGTTTTATAGATCAACAGGAGGATGGTGCAACCGGCTAGCTTTTCAACCCCCGAACCAACCACAGCCACCACAGCACACGCACTGCAGAGCCATCCCAGGCCAGGACCACCAATCACATCATAAAGGAGCCGAGAGTCAGGGGTGACAGAGGGGTCAATGCCAAGCTAGTGCCCACACACAGCCATGGACACAGAAAGTGTTTTTAAGCGATGGGATGGTCTCCCTCGTAAACATGTATACATACACGCTCATGCACGCGCACACATACGCACACACACACAGTGTGTCCACAGTTCTTACGTTCCATAGTGGCCCGAGAGGCCCGGCGGTGAGGTGCAGTAGCACACTGTGAGCCGTGAGGATGAACGGCTCTAAACTTTTGATCTGCGTCAAATAGGAGATGGAGAGCCACTGTTACAAAATGGCTGCCATTCGCTGAGCAAGTTAGCAATTTGACCATTCATTTGAATATACTTGTTTGTATACCAACTGTTATGTCATATAAAAAAAAAAATTACCCCTTTTTTTTCACCGATTTTGTGGTATCCGATTGGTAGTTACAGTTTTGTCTCATCGCTGCAACGTGCGTCCTACACGACCCAACCAAGCCGCACTGCTTCTTGACACAATGCCGGCTTAACCCGGAAGCCAGCCACACCAATGTGTCGGAGGAAGCACCGTGCACCTGGCGACCGTGTCAGCGTGCGCTGTGCCGGCCCGCCACAGGAGTCGCTAGAGCGCGATAGGACAGGGACATCCCTCCCCTACCCCGGACGACGCTGGGATATTGTGCGCTGCCCCATGGGTCTCCTGGTCGCGGCCGGATGCGACAGAGCCTGGACTGAAACCAAGAATCTCTAGTGGCACAGCTAGCGATGCAGTGCCTTAGACCACTGCGCCACTCAGGAAGCCCTATGTCATATTTACAACAGTAGTGAGTCAGCATTATGGTGGTGTTGTGCATGGGCGGATTGGCCGTCTGGCAAATCTGGCCAATGACAGAAGGGCCGGACCATCTTATTTGGGTTGGCTGGTCGAAATTGACAAAAGTAAAATAACAAATATGACACACAGTCCATTCGGGAAAAGTATTCAAACCCCATGACTTTTTCCACATTTTGTTATGTTACTGCCTTATTCTCAAATTGATTACATCGTTTTTTCCCCCCTCCCTCAATCTACACACCCCACAATGACCAAGCAAATACAGGTTTTTTAGAAAGTTTTGAAAATGTATTAAAAATGTAAAACTGAAATATCAAATTTACATAAGTATTCAGACCCTTTACTCAGTACTTTGTTGAACCACCTTTGGCAGCAATTACAGCCTCGAGTCTTCTTGGGTATGACGCTACAAGCTTGCCACACCTGTATTTGGGGAGTTTCTCCCATTCTTCTCTGTAGACCCTCTTAAACTCTGTCAGGTTGGATCGGGAGCACCTCTGCACAGCTATTTTCAGGTCTCTCTTGAGATGTTGGATGTCGGGTTCAAGTCCGGGCTCTGGCTGGGGCACTCAAGGACATTCCGAAACATGTCCCGAAGCCACTCCCTGCGTTGTCTTGGCAGTGTACTTAGGGTCGTTGTCCTGTTGGAAGGTGAAGGATCTTGCTATACTTTGCTCCATTCATCCTTCAATCAATCCTGACTAGTCTCCCAGTCCCTGCCGCTGAAAACATTGCCACAGCACGATGCTGCCACCACCATGCTTCACTGTAGGGATGGTGCCAGGTTTCCTTCAGACGTGACCCTTGGCATTCAGATCAAAGAGTTCAATCTTGGTCTCATCAGAATAAGGAATCTTGTTTCTCATGGCCAGTTTTTAGGTGCCTTTTGGCTTTTGGCATCGGGTTCTTGGTCACCTCTCTAGCCAAGGACCTTCTCAACCGTTTGCTTAGTTTGGCCGGGCGGCCAGCTCTAGAAATCGTCTTGGTGGTTCCAAACTTCTTCCATTTAAGAATGAAAGAGGCCACTGCGTTCTTGGGGCTCTTCAATAATGCAGAAATGTTTTGGTACCCTTCCACAGATCTGTGACTGGATCTGTGGATGGAGCGAGACATGATGTCCCAGGTCTGGGGGCCAGTCCATAGCATCAATGCTTTCCTCATGTAAGAACTGCTGACACACTCCAGCCACATGAGGTCTAGCATTGTCTTGCATTAGGAGGAACCCAGGGCCAACCGCACCAGCATATGGTCTCACAAGGTGTCTGAGGATCTCATCTCGGTACCTAATGGCAGTCAGGCTACCTCTGGCGAGCACATGGAGGGCTGTGCGTCCCCCCAAAGAAATGCCACCCCACACCATGACTGACCCACCGCCAAACCGGTCATGCTGGAGGATGTTGCAGGCAGCAGAACGCTCTCCATGGCGTCTCCAGACTCTGTCACATGTGCTCAGTGTGAACCTGCTTTCATCTGTGAAGAGCACAGGGCGCCAGTGTCGAATTTGCCAATCTTGGTGTTCTCTGGCAAATGCCAAACATCCTGCACGGTGTTGGGCTGTAAGCACATCCCCCAGCTGTGGACGTCGGGCCCTCATACCACCCTCATGGAGTCTGTTTCTGACCATTTGAGCAGACACATGCACATTTGTGGCCTGCTGGAGGTAATTTTGCTGGGCTCTGGCAGTGCTCCTCCTGCACAAAGGAGGAGGTAGTGGTCCTGCTGCTGGATTTTTGCCCTCCTACGGCCTCCTCCACGTCTCCTAATGTACTGGCCTGTCTCCTGGTAGAGCCTCCATGCTCTGGACACTACGCTGACAGACACAGCAAACCTCCTTGCCACAGCTCGCATTGATGTGCCATCCTGGATGAGCTGCACTGCCTGAGCCACTTGTGTGGGTTGTAGACTCCGTCTCATGCTACCACTAGAGTGAAAGCACCGCCAGCATTCAAAAGTGACCAAAACATCAGCCAGGAAGCATAGGAACTGAGAAGTGGTCTGTGGTCACCACCTGCAGAACCACTCCTTTATTGGGGGTGTCTTGCTAATTGCCTATAATTTCCACCTGTTGTCTATTCCATTTGCACAACAGCATGTGAAATTTATTGTCAATCAGTGTTGCTTCCTAAGTAGACAGTTTGATTTCACAGAAGTGTGATTGACTTGGAGTTACATTGTGTTGTTTAAGTGTTCCCTTTATTTTTTTGAGCAGTGTACTTTGGTAAATAAGGTACTTCTTTTTATATTTTAGAAATTTGCTCAAATTTAAACCCGTTTTCACGTTGTCATTATGTGGTATTATGTGTAGATTGATGAGGGGAAGAAAATGATTTAATACATTTTAGAATGAGGCTGTAACGTAACAAAATGTGGAAAAAGTGAAGGGGTCTGAATACTTTCCGAATGCACTGTATGTACAGTGCCTTAATTCGCCATTTTGTTGTTACAACCTGAAATTGTATATTTTTTAACCATCTATACACAATACCCCATAATGACAAAGTGAAAACATGTTTTGAAGAAATTGTAGTTAATTTATTGAAAAATAAATTCAGAAATATCCTATTTACATAATTATTCACACCCGAGTCACCTTCGGCAGCGAATCACCTTCGGCAGCGATTACAGCTTTCTGGGTAAGTCTCTAAGAGCTTTGCACACCTGAATTTTACAATAAAATTCCTCAATCTCTGTCAAGTTGGTTGTTGATCAATGGTAGACAGTGATTTAAGCCAAAACTGTAACTAGGCCACTCAGGAAATCCAATGTTGTCTTGGTAAGCAGCTCCAGCATACACTGAGTACACAAAACATTAAGAACGCCTGCTCTTTCCATGGCATAGACTGACCAAGTGAAAGATACGATCCCTTATTGATGTCATTTGTTAAATCCACTTCAAATCAGTGTAGATGAAGGGGAGGGGACAGGTTAAATAAGGATTTCAAAGCCTTGACACAATTGAGACATGGATTGTGTATGTGCTCCATTCAAAGGGTGAATGTGTAATATTTAAGTGCCTTTAAATGGGGTACGGCAGTCGGTGTCAGGCGCACCGGCTTGTGTAAAGAACTGCAACGCTGTGTCAAGAATGTTCCACCACCCAAAGGACATGCAGCCAACTTGATACAACTATGGAAAGCATTGTCGTCAAAACGAGCCAGCATCCCTGTGGAACGCTTTCGACGCCATGTGGAATCCATGCCCCCAACAAATTGAGGCTGTTCTGAGGGCAAAAGGGGATGCAACTCAATAATAGGAAGGTGTTCCTAATGTTTTGTACACTCAGTGTGTTATATAGAGCCAAAATATCAATAAACTGTCAGTACATGTGTGTCTTCCCCCCGCTAAGCATCACTGGGACCAGAAGACCAGGGGACCACGCTGCCTGTGCTGGGACCAGCTACCTCTTACACTTATTCACGCATACATTTCTTTAAAACATCCCATGCGCTTTGTTCTTTTTCCAAGTTTGCCGTTTTGTTCATCCCCATTTATGCCGTGTCGTTCTCAGCTCTACCCTGAGATGCAGGGTGTGTGTTGGTCATCCAGCGAGTAGTGAGGGGAGTGTGTTAATGTTAGAGAGCTTTGGCCAGGCATTAGGCCTGGCTCCAGGGTGATGTTTCCCCCAGGTACAGATCCATGATCGGCTTCCCCTCCACCAATCCTAACCTTAATTAACCATTTGTAGGGGGGAAAATGCAAAACAGATCCAAGATCAGTGCCTTGGGGCAACTTCACCCTACTCTATTTGAGTGTAGATAGATAGATAGAGAGAGAGAGATCCCACCTTCAAGTCTAGATACTCCAGGTCTTTCTTCAGTTGCATGTACGTATCGTCAACCTTCGGGCAGAGTGGAGAGATAAAGAAGAGTCAATCAAAGCTTTACGGCAATACAGTATGGAAGCCCACAGGATTTCGACAGGTATACGCTTCCATATTATAGATCTAACTGTAGAGTGGATATTAGTTGCCGAATGAATCACTGATAATACATATGATTATATGGCGCTACTCATTAACGGCAAATCTACCATGATGTGCTATAATAATTACTTGTCCGTTCTACTATAATCATCTATAATGATCCATACTGGATTAGGAATTAAGGGTGAGATGATTGTAAACCTAATGTCAAGAATATGCTTTTGGATGATTGCCATCCGTTAGGCTTGTTATAAGATGAGTAAAATATCAACATGGAGAAAATGTTCATGTTGTCATCCAAAGCACGCGCACGCACACACACACACACACACACACACACACACACACACACACACACACACACACACACACACACACACACACACACACACACACACACACACACACACACACACACACACACACACACACACACACACACACACACACACACACACACACACACACACACACAGAGAAAAACTGTATGTATTGGCACATTGAATTTATTATGAGCTTCTCAATGTTATAACCCCAGAGAGGCAAGACGTGCACATACAAAATGGAAGCACACTACAAGCAGCCGCTCCAAGATCACAAGCCCAAAAACGGTGCCACTTTGAAGCCAACTAGCAACATCTCAGCCAAACAAACTTAAAAAATAAAACACTAACCAAAATATAGTCGTTGCATAAGTATTCAGCCTAAATTAGATCAGGAGTCAAATTTGGCTGAACAAATCACATAAGTTAGATAGACTAATAACGGTGGACATGATTATTGAATAACTAAGTCTTCCTCTGTCCCCCATACAGACAACATCTGTTAGATTCATCAGTCCAGTTTTGAATTTCAAGCGCAGATTCAACTACAAACGACCAGGGAGCTTTTCGAAAGCCTCATAAAGAAGCGCGCTGATTGGTAGATTGGGTAACAATAACAAAATCAGACATGAAGTTATTCATTATGCTGTGGATTATACTGTATATTAAAACCACCCAGACACATCAGAGCCACGGCCGTCGTTCTGAACTGAGCAGCAGGACAGGAATGAAACTGCTCAGGGATGTTACCATCGGGACAACGGTGATTTTAAAACAAGCTACACAGTTCAATGTCTGAGATGGTAGAAAACTGAGGATGGATCAACAACATTGAAGTGATTCCACAACGATTACCTAAATGACAGCGTGGAATGAAGAACAGAAATATACAGAATGAAAATGCCAAAAACATGCATCTTGTACACAAAGGCACTAAAGTAATACTGCAAAAAAAACACAGCAAAGGAACACACTTTTTGGCCTAAATGCAAAGCCTTATGTTTGGGCAAATCCAAAACATTGGAGTAACTATCTCCTTATGTTCAAGCATGGTGGTGGCTGCATCATGGTATGGGTATGCTTGACATCAGCAAATACTGGGGAGTTTTTCCAGGATAAAAGGAAACAGAATGGAGCTAAGCACAGGCAAAATCCTAGAGAAAAACCTGCTTTAGTCTTCTTTACAACCTACAAACACAAGGCCAAATCTACACTGGAGTGGCTTACCAAGAAGACAGTGGATTTCCCTGAGTAGCCAAATTACAGTTTTGACTTAAATCTGCTTGGAAATCTATGGCAAGACTTGAAAATGGTTGTCTAGCCAGGATCCCAAAACATCTTAACAGAGCTTGAGGAATTTTTAAAAGAAAAAAAATTGGGCAAATATTGCACAATCCAGGTGTGCAAAGCTCTTATAGACTTACCCAAAAAAGAATCACAGCTGTAACCGACGCCAAAGGTGTTTCTAACATGTGTTGACTCAGGGAGCTGTATACTTATGCAAACACTATACTTTAGTTATTTCATTTCTATTAATATTTAAAATACTTTTTCTTGCACTGTGACAGACTATTTTGAATCGATTGTTAATTAACAAAAAAAAAAGACAATTCAATTTTGATCCCACTTTGTAACACAATAAAATGTCAAGAAACCCAAAGGGCCTGAATACTTTTGCAAGGCACCGTAGATGAATGAGTGTAATTTCTGCGTGTGTATATGATCAATTTCTTTGCTACTGTGGATACAGTGTTTTATAAGCTAATTTGGGCTGGGCATCTTGAAGATGCAAGACACTATAATAATGAAACAAATCAAAAAAAGCATAGAAAGGGACTATGGGGGGGGGGGGGGGGCAGCCAGCACAGGCCAACGCTCACAAACAGCCATGCCCAGGTTGAGCTCACATCGGTGGGGTAAAGAAGACCAGGCGCACTGGGGGCCCCCACCTGGCTGCTGCTGTCGTGGCCCATGGGGCCTAGGAAGGGCCCCAGATAAGAAGTGCCAGAGGAGAAGAGAGGGTTGTTTTTGGTGGTGAGGAAGTGGGGGCCAGAAGGGCTGTAGTTGAAGTGCTGCAGCTGGGTTAGCGTGTGGTGGCGAGCGGCGGCCATCTTTGCCTGATGCCTCCGGAGCTGAATGAGCAGGAGGGTGAGCTCCTCAGGCTGCGTGTGTAACAGTGTGTCCCTCGGGGGACAGAGGGAGGAAATGGGGGAATTAACTCAACACCCCAACACAGACAGAGCGCTCAACGGTTAGCAAAGATACTCAGAGCTGTATAGAATCTATATAGTTAGGTTGAACTGTCGGTCATGTTAGCACCAAAAATTCAATGCCATTTACATTCAAACAAAGAAATCTTACTGGAACGCTAGGGAAAGTGGAGACATCACAAAAGTCTAACTGTAAATAGTAGTGGAGACACCAGTTTTGGAGGCAGTGTTACGCTTGCTAGCAAAGAAAGCCGTACAGTAGCTAACTAGCTAAAATGTTTCGCCCCACAGTTAGCCAGGTTAGTTAATTATTTAACTAGCTAAAGTTATTTAGAGCTAGTTAGCTAGTAAAAGGGTGCAGGAGTGGTGGCTAAAGTAACACTTGTGTCAATAACATGACAAAAAAACATGTGCTTCCAGTTGTTTTGACATTTTACAGATGAGGACGCAATCCAATTTCCAAGTGTTTTCTTGTCTTGGAACTTTTGACACCAACACAGCAGCCATTCAAATATCTGTATCTACACTGAACAAAAAAATAATGCAACATGTAAAGTGTTGGTTCCATGTTTCAAGAGCTGAAATAAAAGATCCTAGAAATGTTCCATTAGCAAAAAAGCTTAAATCTCAAATTTTGTGCAAAAATTTGTTTACATCCCTGTTAGTGAGCATTTCTCATTTGCCAAGATAATCCACCACCTGACAGGTGTGGCATATCAAAAAGCTGATTCAACAGCATGCTCATTACACAGGTGCACCTTGGGGACAAAAAAAGGGCCACTAAAATGTGCCGTTTTGTCACACAACACAATGCCACAGATGTCTCAAGTTTTGAGGGAGCGTGCAATTGGCATGCTGACTGCCGGAATGTCCACCAGAACTTTTCCCCAGAAAATTGAATTGTGAATTTCTCTAGCATAAGCCGCCTCCAACGTAGTTTTAGAAAATTTGGCATTACGTCCTCACAACCGTAGACCATGTGTAACCACGCAAGCCCAGGAACTCCACATCTGGCTTCTTTACCTGCGGGATCGTTTGAGACCAGCCACCCGGGCAGCTGATGAAACTATGGGTTTGCACAACCAAAGAATTGTCAGAAACAGTCTCAGGTAAAGCTCATCTGCATGCTCGTCGTCCTCAGCAGGGGCTTGACCTGACTGCAGTTCGGCGTCCTAATCGACTTCAGATGGCAAATGCCCACCTTCGATGGCCACTGGCACGCTGGAGAAGTGTGCTCTTCACGGATGGATCCCAGTTGCAACTGTACTGAGCAGATGGCGTCGTGTTAGCGAGCAGTTTGCTGACGTCAAAGTTGTGAACAGAGTGCCCCATCGTGGCAGTGGGGTTATGGTATGGGCAGGCAAAAGCTATAGAAAACGAACACAATTGCATTTTATTGACGGCAATTTAAAATGCAGAGATACTGTGACGAGATCCTGGATGCCCATTGTTGTGCCATTCATCCATCGCCATCACCTCATGTTTCAGCATGATAATGCACAGCCCCATGTCGCAAGACACTGTACATAATTACTGGAAGATGAAAATGTCCCAATTCTTCCATGGCCTGCATACTCACCAGACATGTCACCCATTGAGCTTGTTTGGGGTGCTCTGGATCGAAGTGTACAACAGCGTGTTCCAGTTCCCAACAATATCCAGTAACTTCGCACAGCCATTGAAGAGGAGTGGGACAATATTCCACAGGCCCCAATCAGCCCGATCAACACGATGCGAAGGAGATGTGTCGCACAACATGACGCAAATGGCGGTCACACCAGATACTAACTGATTTCTGATCCACGCCCCTATCTATTTTTTTTAAGGTATTGACTTTTAACCAATTTTGTTACGTTACAGCCTTATTCTAAAATATATTAAATTAATGTTTTCCTCAAAATCTATACACAATACCACATAATGACATTTTTGCTATTTTATAAAAGATTTCGAAACAGAAATACCTTATTTACATAAGTATTCAGATCCTTTGCTATGAGACTCAAAATTCAACTCAGGTGCATCCTGTTTCCATTGATCATCCTTGAGATGTTTCTACAACCTGATTGGAGTCCACCTGTGGTAAATTCAATTGATTGGACATGATTTGGAAAGACACACCTGTCTATAATAAGGTCCCACAGTTGACAGAGCATGTCAGAGCAAAAACCAAGACATGAGGTCGAAGGAATTGTCTGTAGAGCCTAGAGACAGGATTGTGTCGAGGCCCAGATCTGGGGAAGGGCACCAAAACATGTCTGCAGCATTGAAGGTCCCCAAGAACACAGTGGCCTCCATCATTCTTAAATGGAAGACATTTGGAACCACCAAGACTCTTCCTAGAGCTGGCCACACCTTTGGCAGTGATTACAGCCTTGAGTCTTCTTGGGTATGACGCTACAAGCTTGGCACACCTGAATTTGGGGAGTTGACTAGTCTCCCAGCCAAACTGAGCAATCGAGGGAGTAGGGCCCTTAGTCAGGGAGTTGACCAAGAAACAAAAGAGCAACAGATTTATTTTGTGGAGACAGGAGAACCTTCCAGAAGGACAACCATCTCTGCAGCACTCCACAAATCAGGCCTTTATGGTAGAATGGCCAGACGGAAGCCACTCCTCAGTAAAAGGCACATGAGACAGCCCGCTTGAAGTTTGCCAAAAGGCACCTAAAGGACTCTCAGACAATGAGAAACATGATTCTCTGGTCTGATGAAACCAAGATTGAACTCTTTGGCCTGAATGCCAAGCGTCACATTTGGAGGAAACCTGCCCCCATCCCTACAGTGAAGCATGGTGGTGGCAGCTTCATGCTGTGGCAATGTTTTTCAGCAACAGATTCTGGGAGACTAGCCAGGATCAAGGGAAAGATAAGCAGAGCAAGGTACAGAGAGATCCTTGATGAAAACCTGCTCCAGAGCGCTTAGGACCTCAGACTGGGGCAAAAGGTTCACCTTCCAACAGAACAACGACCCAAAGCACACAGCCAAGACAATGCAGCAGTGACTTTGGGACAAGTCTCAATCTCCTCGAGTGGCCCAGCCAGAGCACGGACTTGAACCTGATCAAACATCTCTGGAGAGACCAGAAAATATCTGTGCAACGATGCTCCCCATCCAACCTGACAGATCTTGAGAGGATCTGCAGAGAAGAATGTGAGAAACTCCCCAAATACAGGTGTGCCAAGCTTGTAGCGTCCTACCCAAGAAGACTCAAGGCTGTAATCGCTGCCAAAGGCGTTTCAACAAAGTACGGAGTAAAGAGTCTGAATACTTAAGTAAATGTGATATTTCAGTTTTTTATTTTTAATACAGAAATTTCTCTTAGTTATTATGGGGTATGGTTTGTAGATTGATGAGTGAAAAAAAAACAATTTAATACATATTAGAATAAGGCTGTAACGTAACAAAATGTGGAGAAAGTCAAGGGGTCTGAATACTTTCCAAATGCACTGTATCTGTATTCCCAGTCATGTCAAATCCATAGACTAGGGCCTAATGAATTCATTTCAAATTGACTGATTTCCTTATATGAACTGTAACTCAGTAAAATCGTTGAAATTGTTACATGTTGTGTTTATATTTTTGTTCAGTGTATATCGGAAACCTGAAATGTGTATGGAGCAGAATGTTGCTGATTCTCATCTGATCCTTGTAAAGAAGTACTGTAAATTAAGTTCATTGGTAAGTGTCCAGGTTATTCAAGAAACACTGGATCTTTGACTTTATGTCGGCATCTAATACAACATGCTTGGGTTGTGACTGGGTGCGTGACTCCATACCGTTTTCCCATGAAGGCTGGGCGCGCTGACCGTGTGTGTGATGTAGTTGGAGGGAGGCATGGACCGTCTCTCGATGGTGGCAGCCTGGCAAACACAACCCACACACACTGCAGTTAACAGTCTTAATCTGCCATTATTACCTCCGCAGAATACTGTCAGAAAAATGAACATAAACCTGCTATGATAACATTCAAAGTTTCATTCCCCTTCGTCTTACCTTGAGTAGTTGAGACTTGGCTCTTCGTGGGGACCCAGCCACCGGCATGTCCAGTGCATCTCTCCCCCCCTGGGGCATTACCACCACCCGGTTAGCGGGTGTGTGGGGCCTCCGTGGCGGGGACAGGGCCCTGGAGCTCTGGGGGCCCGGTGGGAGGATATCGGAGGGGTCTGGGGGAACCGACACACAGCGGGGAACCTCAGAACTGGGTCGCGGGGCCGAGGGGGGCACCGTGGAGGGGGGCCTGGGCCCGAAGGGGTAGTCCGGGGCAGGTGTGTAGAGGGGGGCAGTGGGACTGCCGTGGCGGAACTGGTGGCGCTGCTGCCACTCGTAGAGCTGCCACACGGTGCCAGGCCCACCGATGCCAACCCCGTCCCTGGCGCCGATACCCTGGGGGTCTGAGGGTCCGAGTCGGAAGTGGCTGAGGCGGTCCTGTGCGTATTTGTACTCCCCTTGGCGTGCCGCGGTCGGGGGGCTGTGACGGGGGAGGGTGCCCCCTCTTGAGGGGGGGCTATGGGAGAGAGAACAGGGAAGAGGCCGCAGGTCAGACAAAAGCAAGGCTGTGAACTTTGTATCATTGTGTTGCTGATATACATTTGACTGGCTTAGCAGGGTCGGAGTATTGTGCTGAACGTAAACCTTAATGTTTTGAGCGACTCTATGCGTACATTATTCCAAGAACCCCACTAGAGGGAGATGTTGGCTATGACCCCCATGATGAACTTGCAGTATATCAACCATACCTAAACACTGAAACCGCTTACCTAGTAGAATGTGTGTGTGATAAAGTATGTGTTTGAATATGCATCACAATAAACATATGCGAGTGTGAATGCTCATGTTGTGCAAAGTTTTATTAGTAATAGAGCATGTACGGGATACATATGGTACTCATTGTCTAACGAAATGTTATAAGAGTAGGCCAATGTGTTTGAACTCAAGATATGAGTGTCTATGTGTTTGTAATTATATGCCATTTGAATGCACAGTGATAAACACCTAGACGAGTGGTGGTGTGACCTGTGAACCGTGACCTTTACCCTTTGTGCTCGGCCTTCTGCACCTTGACCCAGTGCTCCACCTGCTCCAGGGCGCTCCTCCTCTGCACCTGCCTTTGAGTGTCAACCACCTGGGGGGTCAGCGTGGCCCTCTGGTACGTCCCTGTCCCCATCCCGTTGGGTTCCGGAGTGGGTGTCCCATTCCTCAGACAGGCCCCGGGGGGCAGGGTGAAGGCGCCACGCGACGGGGCGCGCGATGGTGCCCTGGAGGGGGGCGCAGATGTGGGTGCGGAGGCGGAGTCAGGAGTTAGGGAGGGAAGGGGAGGGAGACTGCTAGGAGGGACGGCGTCCATTTCAATTTCCACACTTCCGCCGCCGAGGGAAGGAATCTTGGAAGGGATGGGATTGAGTGTGTCATTCCGGAAGCTACGGCGCTCCTCGGTTTCTCGGATATCGGCAGGTTCGAGGACCACTCCATCGCTATGGAGATGGGGGTCGGCTCGGGGTTCGTGTGAGGTCTTTGTGTAGTTGTTGACGTGGTTGGTTTGGGGGACCCCCTTGCGCTCCGATGTGTTGGGCATTTCCGATTTCTCCGATGTTTCCGACGGCCTAGGAGAGGAACAGAACGGGAGATGGTTTGGCTCTATATCTCAACACATAGGAACAACAGAATTATTGACATTTGCCATTGTATCAGTAATTGGGTTGCAAAAATCCCAGTAACTTTCCCACTTATTTTGTTTCCACATTTTTCATACCTCTAACCTCTCACAGGAGTTAATGTTAGATGTTACTTTTTGTAATTTACTAGAGAATCATTATTTCATCCCTTCATATCACCAATCGCAACCAAGTTAGGTGTTAACATTAGCATAGCCTAACGTGAATGAAGGGCCCGTCAAAATAGGATATAGGAACATAGCTACAGGGAAAGTCGGGGCTAATTCTAAATGAAGAGAGAACTGGGTTACTTAGCGTTAGCAATTAGCGTAGCCTAGCCTCCCAGGTCTCTCAGGCTGACAGCCACTAAAAATAGCTCAGGGTGTCTAATATACTGGCGGGAATGAGCAGTCATACTTGCGACGATGATATGAGCTTCTCATTCATCAAATACAGCGCTCCAAGAGCCACAGTAAATTGGTTGGCTATAACACACATCCCACACACACACACACATCCCACACACACACACACACATCCCACACACACACACACACACATCCCACACACACACACACACACAGACACAGCAAACCTTCATTGCCACACACACACCATCCTGGATGAGCACACCACCACACATCCCTCACACCACATCCCACATCCCACATTCAAAAGTGACCAAAACATCAGCCAGGAAGCACACAACTGAGAAGTGGTCTGTGGTCACCACCTGCACACACTCATCCTTGCTAATTGCCATAATTTCCACCTGTTGTCTATTCCATTTGCACAACAGCATCCCATTTACAATCAGTGTTGCTTCCTAAGTACACACATTTCACACATTGTGTTGTTTAAGTGTTCCCTTTACAGCAGTGTACTTTGGTAAATCCTTCTTTTTATATTTTAGAAATTTGCTCACAAATCCCATTATGTGGTATTATGTGTACATTGACATCCCACACACACATCCCAGGCTCCCACACACAATGTGGAAAAAGTCCCACAATACACATCCCACACACATGGCATCCACTGACACACATCCCCTTACACACAAATCCACACACACAGGTTAAATAAGGATTTCAAAGCCTTGACACACACATCCCATTCACACAATCCCAATATTTAAGTGCACACATCACCCCACACACACATCCCACACACACACCCCACACACACATCCCACACACACACACACATCCCACACACACACACACACACACACACACACACACACACACACACACACACACACACACACACACACACACACACATCCCACACACACACACACACACACATATATACGTACGTACAGTATGCAGCACACAGTGGGGTCATGAACCGGCATGGCTCAATCTGATGGGTCCATACTTCTAAACATTAAAATGAAAATCGTTGACATAGTTGTGTGTGATAGTACGCTACATGTTAGCTTTTCCCATCCCGAAAACCTGGCACATGCCAACAAGACCAGCTGGACATGATTATTTCCTGGGACAAACACTTGCATCTGCCAAATCCAAATGTTGATGCAGTTGGATGTGACTGAACACCGCCATGAAAGCATCCTTAACAGAAGTGAAAAACTTTGAAATGTTGAATTACATTTGCTGCGATAGTCTGTTTCGAAGGGAAATCAAAACCATTGCAAATGAAGATGGGAAATCAAAACCATTGCAAACGAAGTTGAGAAATCTCTTTAAAGAGGAGCTTCATTGAGTGTCTCTTGCAGACCAACACAAAGGCTACAGGGCTGTAATGTTCCCGGAGCGACGCTCCGCCACCTCTCAGAACGGTGCCTGTTCAGTGAAGTTTCCATCAAAGCTGAATCAAATGTCTCACAAGATCGCTTAATGATTATTTAGTATTCGACATGGGCCTAGCACACCGAATATAACAGCATAACGTTACTGTTATTTGAATTGTGCATTCAGATGGCAATAACAAACACTTCATTTGTTTGTAGGCTAAACGTGCATGTACAACATTTTATATGCATTAGAATAATCATCCACTGCGTCACATATGCATTATATAAAGTCGAGCATCGAGGACCAGCAGTGAACCTTTCTTTCTCCTTAATTAACAGAAACGCTTGACGCGAGGGGGGCCTCAAACCCACGGTTACTGTACCCTGAAGATTCACAGTCAACTGCCTTACCCGTATACCCCACCTGACAGTGATGATAATGGAGGAACATGACAGCTATATGAAAAGACCAGAAGGCTCTTCAACGAAAAAATAATAAATTCCACACTGTGATAAACAAACATTGTATAGAGCTCCTTTATCATGTTAGCTGTTCCCAAACTGTTGATAACCTGGAACACTAATGTCTAGAATGCATTGTATACTGGCATTAAGATTATTTCACTGGAACTAACAAATTCAGCCCCAGACCATTATTCTATCAAAATCTTTACATTAAATCCATTCAACCAATGGCACTTCATAAAATAGATTTGTCAACTTGGCCAGATTGAAGTGTGATTTATCACTCCAGAAACCTCCAAAGTGAAGGTTCACTTTTGTTCGGCATTGGTCTGTCATCTTAGTGTAGTGTGCCAATATTGCAGAAAACCCATTTTATTATGAGGCTACTACCCAAAATTACACGTTTTCACATATGCAGTATATGAGACAAAAGTATGTGGACACTCCCTTCAAATTCTGTGAGTGGTCTCCTATTCGGCTGATTTCCTAGGATGTCCACTTTCACAAAAAGCACTTCCAGTTAGTCAAATTTCTGTCCTGCATAAAGACTGCTGCAACCAGTCATTCTACTGCAAAAGTTTGTATTGGAGATTGCATGGCTGTGTAGTGGAAATGTCTAGGAGCATCAGAACGAAGTGGTAGGCCACACAAGCTGTGGCTGAAATAGCAAATCCACTAATTTGAAGGTGTGTCACAGAATGGGACCATGTCTTTTTAGCATTAGTAGCTAAAGCGCATAAAAATGTGTCTGTCCTCAGTTGCAACACTCACTACCGAGTTCCAAATTGCGTCTGGAAGCAACGTCAGCACAATGACTGTTTGTCGGGAGTGACTGTCCGTCCGTCCGTCCATCCGTGCCTGTCCGTCCTTGTCCGTCTGCCCGTATCCATCCGCCTGTCCGTCAGTGTCCGTCTCTGCCCGTCGGACGGATGGACATCCCGTCAGTGTCCGGCTCTGCCCAATATTTATCACATTTGGCGGATGGACATCCTCTGACCACAGTTCCGGCTAAATGCCCCAGTCTCGGCAGGATGGACATCCCGTCAGTGTCCGGTTCTGCCTGTCGGGCGGATGGACATCCCGCCAGTGTCCGTCCTGCCTGTCAGGGCGGATGGACATCCCACCGCCTGTGTCCGTCTCTGCCTGTCGGGCGGATGGACAGCTCGCCAGTGTCCGTCTCTGCCTGTCGGGCGGATGGACAGCCCGCCAGTGTCCGTCTCTGCCTGCGGGTCCGCCCGTGTGTGTGTCTGTCCGTATCGGATGGACAAATATTGGGACATAAAACATATAAGTATACCGAATTAATGCCTGTTGGGTTCGGATGGACATCCCAAGTTTAAACTGTCCGTCTCAAAATCTGCCTGTCGGGCGGATGGACATCCCGTACAATGTCCATGTTAGCTGCCTGTCGGGCGGATGGACAGCCCGCCAGTGTCCGTCTCTGCCTGTCGGGCGGATGGACATTAAATCCACCAACCAATGTCACTTCATAAAATGCCTGTCGGGCGGATGGACATCCCGCCTGTGTCCGTCTCTGCCTGTCGGGTCAATATGGACATCCCCCAAAATACACGTTTTCCTATACAGTATATATGCAAAAGATGGACATCCCTTCAAATGTCCGATCTCTGCCTTTCAGGATGGACATCCTTTCCAAAAAATCAGTTAGTCAAATTTCTGTCCTGCTAGGGCTGATGGACATCCCTGTAAGTGTGTTATTGTGCCTGTCGGGAGCATCAGGATGGACATCCCAAGCTCACAGAATGGGACCGTCTCTGCCTGTCTGGCGGATGGACACTCACCCCAGTTCCAAATTGCTCTGCCTGTCTGTGTGTCGGATGGACTGTCCCCGCCGTGTGTCCGTCTCTGCCTGTCGGGCGGATGGACCGCCTGTCCGTCAGTGTCCGTCTCTGCCTGTCGGGCGGATGGACAGCCCGCCAGTGTCCGTCTCTGCCTGTCGGGCGGATGGACAGCCCGCCAGTGTCCGTCTCTGCCTGTCGGACGGATGGACATCCCGCCAGTGTCCGTCTCTGCCTGTCGGGCGGATGGACATCCCGCCAGTGTCCGTCTCTGCCTGTCGGGCGGATGGACATCCCGCCAGTGTCCGTCTCTGCCTGTCGGGCGGATGGACATCCCGCCAGTGTCCGTCTCTGCCTGTCGGACGGATGGACATCCCGCCAGTGTCCGTCTCTGCCTGTCGGGCGGATGGACATCCCCGCCAGTGTCCGTCTCTGCCTGTCGGGCGGATGGACATCCCGCCTGTGTCCGTCTCTGCCTGTCGGGCGGATGGACATCCCGTCAGTGTCCGTCTCTGCCTGTCGGACGGATGGACATCCCGTCAGTGTCCGTCTCTGCCTGTCGGGCGGATGGACATCCCGTCAGTGTCCGTCTCTGCCTGTCGGGCGGATGGACATCCCGTCAGTGTCCGTCTCTGCCTGTCGGACGGATGGACATCCCGCGTCCGTGTCCGTCCGCCTGTCGTCCGTATTGTCCGCCCGTGTCCGTATTGTCCGCCCGCGTCCGTATTGTCCGCCCGTCTCTTTGTCTGTGTGTCCGTCCATCCCCGTCCGTCTGTCCATGTCCATCTCTCTGTCCGTGTGTCTCTCCTCTCACCCCCTCTTCTCTTCCACATATCCCCCTCTTTCTCCCATCAGCCCCCCGTCTATTATTCTCTCTAGTCTGTCTGTCCATCGCTTTTTCCACCATCACTCTCTTCTTCCATCTCTCTACGTTATTCACTTTCTCGCCATCCTTCTCACAGCATAGTTAGACATCTGTCATAAAGTCTGTGAAACTGTACCATTGTGCGTGTGCCTGCACCAATGCAATCTGAGAGCAGGCTGAGTGGCATCATGGAGCAAGGCTGGCACAGACACAGCATCACAATGCACTCTCTGCTGCAAGGTCACACAGGCATTCACAAGCACTCACTCACGCACACACACAAACCCAAATAGCCCTAGAGATTACAGCTCTGTTTCTCAGCGCTGCCTATCAATGAGACTGACAGAATGGCAAACACAAGGAAACTCATCTCTCTCCCCAGACAGATATATTCAGACACACAGACAGATATATTCAGACACACAGACAGATATATTCAGACACACAGACAGATATATTCAGACACACAGACAGATATATTCAGACACACAGACAGATATATTCAGACACACACACACAGACACACAGACAGATATATTCAGACAGACAGATATATTCAGACACACACACACAGACAGACAGACACAGACAGACACAGACAGACAGACAGACAGACACAGACAGACAGACAGACAGACATATTCAGACAGACAGACAGACATATTCAGACAGACAGACAGATATATTCAGACACACAGACAGATATATTCAGACACACAGACAGATATATTCAGACACACAGACAGATATATTCAGACACACACACACACACACACACACACACACACACACACACACACACACTTAAGAATTGCCACTGCTAAGTTACATGTACCATTCACAATACAACCTCAGTCAGATGGGTAATTGCCCAATAAAATATAACCAACTGAACAGTCCCAAAAGTGCAAACTCAATCCACCCCTTCAATTTGATAAAGCTAAATCAAGCAAACCGCCAATATTTCACATGTACATGACCCAGGTCCGGAGTGACAGGTTGACAGGCAGGGAGGTTCGGTCCAAGGCAGCGTACCTCTGGGCTCCATGGTGAACTATCCCCATACGTACAGTAGCACGGCCCATCTGAGAATACACCTCTTCGCCATCCTTTGGCTGTGTTTGAGAAGTGGATCATCTATTTGTCAACTAATTGCCACTTCATTGACTTTCGTTCAAAATAGAAAACAGACAATATCCATACGGTTGCCTGTGCAAACCACCCTTTTCTCCTGGACTTTACTGTTGGGGGGAAAAGTGTGAAACGATGTCTCGAAAGGATGGGGGCATTGTCGGAAAGGTCGAAAAAGGTTTCATCAGCGTTGACATATCGACAGGGAACGCACTGACACGGGCGTTTCATCAGCGTTGACATATCGACAGGGAACGGCACTGACACGGGCGTTTCATCAGCGTTGACATATCGACAGGGAACGCACTGACACGGGCGTTTCATCAGCGTTGACATATCGACAGGGAACGCACTGACACGGGCGTTTCATCAGCGTTGACATATCGACAGGGAACGGCACTGACACGGGCGTTTCATCAGCGTTGACATATGGACAGGGAACGCACTGACACGGGCGTTTCATCAGCGTTGACATATCGACAGGGAACGGCACTGACATATCGGGCGTTTTCATCAGCGTTGACATATCGACAGGGAACGGCACTGACACGGGCGTTTCACTGACACGGGCGTTTCATCAGCGTTGACATATCGACAGGGAACGGCACATCAGCGTTGACATATGGACAGGGAACGGCACTGACACGGGCGTTTCATCAGCGTTGACATATCGACAGGGAACGGCACTGACACGGGCGTTTCATCAGCGTTGACATATCGACAGGGAACGGCACTGACACGGGCGTTTCATCAGCGTTGGCATATCGACAGGGAACGCACTGACACGGCAACTAAATGACAAGAGAAGACAAAAACGGTCTATGCAGAGTAAACGTTTCACTCCGTGGGGACGGAAACCTGTTGAGGTTTGATTAGATGATCATGTGAATAATGGTTGGCCACTCGGAAAAGAAAGCAGATATTCTGGGTCAATCGCTCAACTTTTTGATCTTTCCCCTTACTGTCAAATAAATATGCATTGGTTAATTCTAATGAGACGATGTTCACAACATGTGTGGACATTTTGGTACAAAACATTTCTGCCTTGTTTAATATTCTAGGATGACATGTGGGGTACAAATTCTCTTTGGGGTGGTAACTTAGAAAGAGCTGGTTGGATAAAGAGTCATTTCATGCTAATTTATGAATTTGTGCCTGTATGTAAATGCAAATTGGTTGTTATTTACAAACGTTATATTTCTAGCAATATAATAGCAAAACATATGAAAAAGGGCCATATGCGGTTTAAAAAAGTTGGCATGAATCACTTAACAAAGAAATAATTGCATATTTCACATTAAATTGAACACCTGAAGTCCCACCAAAATGTCTGGATCCCATTCATTCCCTGTCTCTCATTGTTCATTCGCTATAATACAGTCAATATAAAGCCATTATTTGATGGATAAATAAAATAAAATAATCTATAAGTTAGTTGAGTTGAGTATCTTACACCAGTACGCAGCCGTTAAGATTTATCAGAAATAGATTTTGGACCCTTTATCAATTTTGACGACCGTTGCGCCCCCAGATCCGAACCTTAACCATTGGCGGCGGTAATGCAAAACTGACCCAGGATCAGTGTCTAGGGCTAACTTCCGCACTACACCTACCTCTTGAGGCTGTCGGTTTGGTTCTGCATCAGCGCCGCCTGGTTCATGGCCTTCACCCAGCCGTTCACGTCCTCTTGCGTGTCGGCGCTGAAGAAGTACGTCCGCATGCCGCCGTGCTCCGCCTGCGAGTCAATCACAGTGCTCCGGTTGTAAATGTACGAGCGCGTGCCCGTGTGGTTGGCCTATGGGAGAGGAGAGAGGGAGGGTCAGACTGAAGAAGAGTGATGGACGGGGTGTCTGGCCAATGGGATAGATAGCAAGGTTGGGGTCAACTGAGTTTTGAATTCAGTTATTTCAGGTGAATTTATATGTAATTCAAGAACAAAAAAGGGTCTACTATGAACTGAATTGAGAACTGAATTGACCCCAACCATGAACGAGATGGATAGAGAAGTGTTGAACAATTAAGAGAAATAGGGACATCAACCAATGTCTTCATGGAGACAAACAAATTCAAGTCAGCCAATAGAAAGAAAAAAAGAGAGAGTCAAATCAGCATTAGCCAATAGGAAAAGAGACCTATCTGTGTTGGCCAATAGAGAAACTAGCCAATAGAGACAAAAGCCAGCCAGCCAATAGAATAACAGACAAGCGACAGAGTACTCTAGCCAATGGAGAAGGAGAGATAGACATCCATACCGACCAATAGACACAGTAGCATGAGTGACATAACAAGAATGAAAAAGGTCCAATCCAACCCACGACAGAGGGCAGTGTAAGCCAATCAACAAGCAAGCAAGCATAGAAGGAGCCATTGTGATAGAACTTCAACCATGACATTGCTATTTTCAACATGCTCGCAAATTGTTTGTACTGGGCCTATTCTATACTTGGTTATACATACTTGTCTTATGCTAATCTCTATGGGGCGTTCAGATTCCCCACGCTTTTCCCCAAAGTGTGCACTTGCACACTTCCCATCATGGATTTAACAATGGTGGAACCCCCCCCCCCTTACAATAGTCAACAAATACACCATTCCAATGCTTTTAAAATCCACCCCCGGGGAGTACGCAAGTGCACACTTTGGGAGAAGGATGGAGAATCAGCACGCAGGCCAAATCTCTATGGCCGAGTTAAGATTCTCCCAGCCTTCACCCCAGAAGTGTTCACTCCCTCTCATACATTTACAAGCATTGGTTTGACGTAAGCATGGTTGGAGGGAGTTTCCACCATTTTCCTTCCACCAGCCCATTCCTTTCGGGGGGGGGGGTCATTACTGGATTGTAGTCTATGAAGAAGCAACACCAATATTTCAAGAGGCCGTTTTCGTTAGGTAGGAGACGGCTATCACTGGCACCGCAAAAAGCAATTATTGAGGCAATCACTCATGCCATCATGTAACAAATGAGAGCCAATCTATATGGGGTGTTTTCACTAGCAAACCAAGCTGAATAAAACCGGCTGAAATGGAGAGGGACCTACCTGAATTTGTCCAATAAGAAACGCTTGTTTCCCTTTCTCCCGTTGCAAAATGTTTTGCTACAGTGTGTGCTAATGAATACACCCATGCCTTTTGTCTTATCAGAGTCCAGATCCAACTAAAACCCAATATTGCCAAATGGCACCCGTTTCCCTATTAGTCCACTACTTCTGACCAAGGCCTTGGTCAAATGTAGTCAACTGTGTAGGGAACAGGGTGCCATTCAGGACTCATGGGTTTTAGTTGGATCTAGACAAAGCAAGGTAACAGATTGCCAAGAGGGTGTGAAATGGCGTGATTTCTTCATTTGAGTGTTGGCATTTTTGGGGGGATTTTGCCTGACTCGACGTTCGATACAAACATGGCTTTTCAAGTTGAGGCATGGGTGTTGTTCATGGCGTGAAAACCCCTGCACCACACACACACACACAGACACACAGAGGGGAGGACGGGCTCATAATAATAGCTGGAATGGAATACCACCAAACACATGGAAAGCACATGTTTGATGTGTTGGATACCATTCCATTGATTCCGCTCCAGCCATTACTACGAGTCCGTCCTCACCAATGAAGGAGCCGCCGGCCGCCTGTGGTGTACACACATCCATGCACACACGTATTCCCACAAACACACAGACAGACCGTGCTCCTGCAGGATGACCGGGGTGTAACGGTAAGCCTCTTGGCCCCAGGCATTGGTTGGAGAAGGTCGGGCCAGAAGGCTGCTTCTACCCCCTGGGGAGGTCTTTAAATCTCCTCCCTGGCTGGTCTAAGGTTCGGCCTGTAGTGTACACTGTGGAACAGGGTGAAGTTGTCCCGAGACCTAGGATCAGCTTCCCCTAACCTTTAACCTTAACCATAGGTGGGGAAACTGACCTGAGATCAGCAGACAGACAGCTTCACCTTATTCCGTACACTATAGTGTAGCAACAGAAGGCCCGACGTAGCTACTGGCAAGGCCACGCGTTGGGGGGGGGGAGGGGGGGGGCCTCAGACTGCTGCTGTGTTAATCAGTTGTTTAATCTCCCCTCACTCACTCTCCAGCCTCTTCAGCGGTCTGGACAAGCTGCTCTCTAATATAGTTCTATATCATGGTCGGGTGTACGTGCACACCATACACACGCACGCACGCACCCACCCCATCTATCAACCTATCCCAACAGCTACCCTGTCGCTGTAATTATCCAATACCTGCCCTGCCTTTTCAGACCAATGAAAGAATGTGCAGACAGTGCCTGGTCTCTTATAACATTCCTTACCACAGCCTCATAGCATTCCCGCTACAGGGAAGAGGCTGCGTGGGACATTCAAGTGCACTCTGTGACCACCACACCTCCACAGAGAATGCACACTGCTCACCCTGGGCAAGTCTCCCTCCCCCCCCGGCTCTCCTCCTCAAAAATAGCCAGCCTGTACTCCCAGACAGGAAGGCTAACAATAGCAGCAGTCCTCTTATTCCTCTCCCCAGCCCCTCTCAGACACGCAGGCCTTTTTTTGTGTGTCCCGTCTATTCAAAGCCTTCTTATTGTGCTTTCCAGATAAGCCTGGGGGGGGGGGGGGGGCCTTATCCATTCCCTACACATTGCACTACTTTTTTCACCAGAGCCCTATCAAAAGTAGTGTAGTATGTAGGGAATAGGGTGCCATTTGGGACGTAGCCCTGGCCTCCAAGCTGCGATAACACGGACCCCCGAACTCTCACGTGGAAATACTTTTACGGCAATAAACGCTCAGAATGAAGGCACGGCTCGCACGGTACGTTCTGGAATCCGCGATCTTGGAAAAAACTTTCTGCTTTGGGGAAACCATTGGCATAATGGAAATGGATATAGGAACTATATTCTGTATACCGAGTGTTGCTTAACGACTGAAGGTTATTAGCCTGGTGCCAATTCTGGTTGTGCCATCTTGACAACTCCTACTGATCGACTATCCCCACAGGGTTAAATTTAAAAAAAAAATAAAATAGGAGTCAGCAAGACGGCACAAACAGAATTGGCACCAGGCTAATAACCTCGAACAGCCGTTAAGAAAGTTATTATACAGAATATTCACATCCTTGAGAAAGACGGCACAAACACTTATTAAGCACCTTGAAATGCATCCCCTGCAAGAAATGTTCTCTATAAAGAAACGTTTCATTTGAAACCGATCTGGGACCAGGCTAGAAGGTTCTAAGTGCATTCCAAAATAGACTGCATAAGAGGTGAAAAAAAATGTTTATTCCACTTAAATAAAATAAAATTGATCTACCTCCACGAGTGGCATGCTGGATATCAGACAAAGCAGAGTTCAGCCAACACACATAACCAGAGGCACAAGTGAATGAGATCATACAAGACAGATAAAATGGAGGGAAACCACAACCACGTCCAAAAAGGCACACCACTCTCAAAACATGCTCCAAACCATGACAAATATACACGGCACTGTATATATTTAGCCTTTCTCCAACCACACACTGAAGATAAATGACATGGCAAAAGCAGTAACTCAGGTAAAGTTCAATAGGTTGAGAGGGCGGTACCTATTTATGAGTGGACGGTGCACTTGGGTTTCAATTGGACGACCTCGCACACTCGCAGGGTCCCAGCGAGGCAGCCCACCAATAGGAACAAGAGAGGGAACAGAGTTCAGCGAATAGGGGTACCAGCCTTCTATCTAGATTGGTTGGCTACACTGTGGAGGGGCGGGGTGGGAAAGTAAGGTTTTTAACCATGGGGAAATTTTTTGGGGGGGATGAAGTCATCAGACGAAAAGCAAGTAGTACTAACTCACTGTGCTGCAGCACAAACAAACTAACCAGATGACATAAAACACACACACGCCACTCTAGAGACACTGGAGAGTGGTCCTGACAGGATAGGGTTACAGGTATCGACGGGGGGGGGGGACAGTCCTCCTAACATTCTCCCAACTCTTCCATGGCAGTAACAGAATCTCGGGTTCAGGGAGGCAGGAAACACAAGCTAGCCATTCTCTATTGACCCCTGCCTCTCCCTCCGCCCTCACTCGCGCACACACACGCACACTCACAGCAGTGGGAAAGATTGCACAAGAGTGCAGCGGCTCAAATATAACCCGTCTCTCTGATAAGGGCTTAAGAGTAGATTACTGAGCCATTCCACAGTCGAGCCTAAAATCGCCAGGCCAAATCTCCACTCTGCATTCAATTACATTTGGCTTGCAGTGTAACTGCAAACTGAGTCCCTTTACGAGCTTTTCTCACTGCATCAGTAGAGTGAAAAGTTAACAACAGAAAACACCACCAGATGAGGCAGAAACTACAATACGACAACTGGACAGCAGTGTTTCTAGGGTTGCCAAATTCCGGTAACTTTCCCCAAAATTTCCTAGGTTTTCCCGGAAAAGGATTCCTGATTTCCTGCTTATTCCCCCCTACTGATTACGGGCCAACTGGGACTACTGGGAAACCCTAGGAATTTCTTTGGGGGAAAGTTACCAGAACTTTGCAACCTTGCTGGGTAACACCAAGACTGTTTCGTTTCAGCCCAACACAAGTACACAGTGTTCAACTAAGGAAAGGGGTTCGGTGATTAGGAATAGAAGAGAGTAGAATCAGGTGTTCTTGTATTGGGCTAGAAACCATACGCAACCGTAGAACCACTTGAGAAAACACTGCCCTTTTAGGGTCATGGTGGTCTGGTTAGGGAGGAAACATTGAATTAACATTGAAATAACATTGAATACATGTCATCAGCCAGAGGGGTCGGAGATTGGAGGCATTACAGGGATTTTTCTGCCATTGAAATCCAAACCGTGTAAAAAATAAACGCTTTCAGTGTAAACTGAACGACTAAATGAAGATAAAGTATATATGAAAAAAATGACCTATACATTTTCTTAGAATATAATCTTTGAAAACTAACAATAACCAAAATAAAAGCTAAACAAGGCAGGGAGAATAGATTTTGTTATTATGTTTGAGCGATAGAACACAGTATTAGCCATAGCAAAAGGCATAAAATCGCAGGAAACTTTCTTTAAAACTGCTACATTTTCTCTCAGCTCCATGGAGAAATTTGTACAATTGCAGGAAATTCTCCACACCGACAAGACAGGGGCCACTGAAATGTTCACTAAAAGTCAGCCGTGCCGAAGGGGCCGGCCCCTGCCACACCCACCACCTAAACCCCTTTTTGAACCAGGAAATGAAACCCTACATTACTAGGAGACCGACTGGTTGTATCAGTCACTGACTGGCCTACATTATTACAACCAGCCAGGCCTACCGTCTGTCATACAGCCGATAGACTGAAACCTAAACCCCTATTGGCTCTGCATGACAACAGAGGCAAGGCTGTATATGTAGTGGTGAAAGGAAACATAACGGAACCACACTTGGCTTCCTGTGGGAATGAAACCACTAGCAGAGGACATTAGAGAAAGATGTGGGTAATCTAGAACCAACCACAGATATACAGCACCACAGTCTCGGTCACTTGTATACAGAGCCTTCAGAAATAATTCATAAACCTTTTACTTTTGTTGTGTTACAGCCTGAATTTAAAATTGAATTAAATTGAGATGTTTTGTCACTGGCCTCCACACAGTACCCCATAATGTCAAAGTGGAATTATGTTTTTAGAAATGTTTACAAATTAATTTAAAAAATGAAAATCTGAAATGTCTTGAGTCAATAAGTATTCAACCGCTTTGTTATGGCAAGCCTAAATAAGTTCAGGAGTAAAAATGTGCTTAACAAGTCACATAATAAGTTGCAATAATAGTGTTTAACATGATTTTTGAATGACTACCTCATCTCTGTACCCCACACATACAATTACCTGTAAGGTCTCTCAGTCGAGAAGTGAATTTCAAACACAGATTCAACCACAAAGACCAGGGAGATTTTCCAATGCCTCACAAAGAGAGGCACCTTATTGGTAGATGGGTAAAAAAAAGCAGACATTGAATATCCCTTTTTTTCATGGTGAATGTATTAATTACACTTTAGATGGTGTATCCCAGTCACTACAAAGATACAGGCGTCCACCCTAACTCAGTTGCTGGAGAGGAGGGAAACCGCTTAGGGACTTCACCATGAGGCCAACAGTGACTTTAAAACAGTTTAAGAATGTAATGGCTGTGATAGGATACAACTGAGGATTGATAAACAACATTGTAGTTACTCCACAATACTAACCATAATTGACAAGAGTAAAAAGAAGCCTGTACAGAATAAAAATATTCCAAAACATGTATCCTGTTTGCAACAAGGCACTAAAGTAATACTGCAAAAAATGTGGCAAAGCAATTCACTTTTTGTCCTGAAGACAAAGTGTTTCGTATTGGATTTGGCCCAAACATTACATTACTGAGTACCACTCTCCATATTTTTAAGTATAGTGGTGGCTGCATCATGTTATGGGTATGCTTGTAATCTTTAAGGACTGGGGAGTTTTTCAGGATAAAAAGGAAACTGAATGGAACTAAGCACAGGCAAAATCCTAGAGGAAAACCTGGTTCAGTCTGCTTTCCACCAGACACTGGGAGATGAATTCACCTTTCAGCAGGACAATAACCATAAACACAAAGTTAAATCTACACCGAATTTGTTTTTCAAGAAGAGTGACCGAGTTACAATTTCGACAAAAATCTACTTGAAAATCTATGGCAAGACCTGAAAATGGTAGTCTGGCAATGATCAACAACCAATTTGACAGAGCTACAAGAATTTAGAAACGAATAAACGGCAAATTCTGCACAATGCAGGTGTGGAAAGCTCTTAGAAACCTACCCAGAAAGACTCACATCTGTAATTACTGCCTAAGATGATTCTAACATGGATTGATTCTTTTTTAAATACAAATGTTAGAATTTTTCTTCCACTTTGACAGAATAGTTTGTGTAGATCATTGACAAATTTAAATGTATATTAACCATAAATATATATATATATATTTTTTAACAACAAACAAGGGGTGTGAATACTTTCGGAAGGAACAGTAGCTCTATGGCATAGCCGGGGAGTCCTAAATTATATACTGTAGTACTATACCTATAACATGTCTGTAGAGAAAACCTACGGTTGGAGGCATTGTGGAGAAAATACCTTTCTTATTATTTTTTTAAATATATTAATTTAGTAGACAAGCAAATTAGAAAGCTAAAAAGTACATTAGGCGGTGTCAGAGGAAGGCCCCAAAGCAAAATAGTCAAAGACTCCAGTCACCCAAGTCATAGACTGTTCTCTCTGCCAAGTCTAGGACCAAAAGGCTCCTCAACAGCTTCGACCCCCAAGCCATAAGACTGCTGAACAATTGATAAAATGTCCGCCCGGACTATTTACATTGACCCTCCCTTTGTTTTTACGCTGCTGCTACTGTTAATCTATGCATTGTCACTTTACAAATTACCTCAACTAACCTGTATCCCGGCACATTGACTCTGTACCGGTATCTCCTGTATATACTGTAGCATCGTTATTGTTATGTAATTATCTTGTGTTACTTTTTTTATTTGATTTGACTTTAGTCAATATTTTCTTTAACTCTATTTCTTGAACTGCATTGTTGGTTATTAAGGGACTGTAAGCATTTCAATACCGGTTGTATTCGGCACACGTGACAAATCAAATTTGAAATCCTCAATAGCCAATAAAAAGGGGAGGATGGGTGCAATTAAATATCTGATTGGCTTATTATCCAGAATATCATCCATCATTCATTGACAGAATTCTCCCTGTGAGCATAGTGACCTCACTGTGACGCAATGCCTCTAAAGGCAGAGGTTGGCCAAATAGAAGTCAATATGAAGCAGAGAACCAAATCATATTCAGTCCATAATCTAAATCAGTCAACAAGCCGCTGGTGAGTAATAAAAGCAGTAAAACTAGTTGTATTTTAACAGTAGGCAGAAACACAGCGTCGCTTACAAATATAAACCAGTGGAAGAGAGACGACATAAAACCATGGCATATTACATTAGTCAAATGAATAAAATAAATATAAAAAAACATTAGAAAGACTACACATAAGTCCTGTTAAGAGGCGAACTCTGAGTCTTACCTTGAAGGCGTACTTGCGGCTGATGTGGTCCTCAGGCTCCACGGCTGAGACGACATAGCTGGGCAGAGGAATACTACCCAGGACTGACTCCTCCCTGCTGTCTGTTAGGGGAGGGGAGGGGGGAAAGAAAAAGAAAGACAGGAGAGACAAGACAGGAGAGAGAAAGAACATCGAGAGAAAGAAAAGAGAGCTCAACCACAGTAAAATCACAGTGCATCTGAGAAGAGCGGAACACAACCATGAAGCATCACGGATCAATAAATTACATGCCACTAAAAAGGTCTATAGATGGAGTGCTAACAGTACAGAAATCTACCATAAAAGCAATTGGTACCCTAAAAATTCAAATCGCTCCTGGACAACTTCGTAGCCTTAACATTCTCCTACAGCAATGAAGGTGTACATTTGGATGTTTGGAACAAACTTTATATTTGACAAATTAGCCTCCTTGGCTAATATAAAGACACATAAGAGCAAACCAAAAATAGAGAATGAAAAATAGTTTGATAAATAATTACAAAAATCTAAGAAAGTCAATGAGAATATATATCTAATCAAAAACACAGCGAACCAGACAACAAAAATATACGTCTTCAACACGGGGAAACACTGAAGCAATACAAACCCCAAGGACAAAAAAGGACCCGCTCATTAGAAATCCCCTGGATGGAATTGAGGAATCCATAGAATCAAACCACTGCTGGGAAAACTGGGATAAATTAAATAAACCTCATCATGAGGAATTGGCTATGCAATATGCTGATATGTGAAGAAATCACTTTGCAAACCTCTAGAGCAATAAAACAAAGAGCCCAGAACAACAATATATACAAGAAAAAATGACAAGTAAGAATCCTGTGGATACCTCAATTACAGAACAATAATTAACTGTACACTCTCCAACCCAAAAAAGACCTGTGGTGCGGACGGAATTTTAAATGAAATGATCAATTATACAGACCACAAATTCAAATTGGCTATACTCGTCAACATTATCCTCACTGCAGGCATTTTCCCCGATATTTGGAACAAAGGATTGATCACACCAATCTATAAAAAAACGGAGACATATTTGATCCAAATAATTAGAGGGATTTGCGTTAACAGCAAATTCTCTGCAGTATCATAAATAGCAGACGACTTCATTTCCTTGATTAACACAACGTCCTGAGCAGAAGCCAGATTGGATTTCTAACAAATTACTGCTCGACCGACCACATTTATACCCGCCACACACTAATTGACAAACAAGTAGACCAAAACAAAGGCAAAATCTACTCATTTTTCAGGCACAAAGGTATTTTTTAAATAAACTTAATACAAAGTGGTATCGGGGGATCATAGGATCATCGGATGCTATTGAATCAAATGTACACTTAAAAACAAATGTGCGGGTCAAATTGGCAACAAGCAAACAGACATCTTCTCTCAGAGACGTGGAGTGAAACAAGGCTGCTCAATAAGTCCAACACTATTTAACATCTGCATGAATGAACTGGCAAAAGAAACAGAAGAAACAGAAGAATCTGCAGCACCTGGTCTCACTTTACCCGACTGAAATCAAGTGTCTGCTGTACGCAGGTGACCTGGTGCTGCTGTCTGCCACTAAGGAGGGGTTACAGCAGCATCTCCATCATCTGCACAGGTTCTGGCAGACCTGGGCTCAGACAGTTAACCTAAAATATATATGATATTCCAAAATAGGTCCAGAAATCAGGATGACAAATAGAAATTCTATTTGGACACAGTTCTATTAGAACACACCTAAAAAAAAAACAACACGTATCTAGGACTAAAAATCAGCGACACTGGTAGCTGTCACAGGTAGCTTTCACAGCTGAGAGACAAAGGAAGAAAAGCATTCAATGCTTTAAAATAGAACCAATTGCTCTAAGAGGGTAGCGAAGTATGGGGTCCACTCTCCAATAATGAATTTGGCAAATGGGACAAATTCAATCAAAATACTGCATGCTGAGTTTTGTAAGACTGTATTGCAAGTGCAAAGAAAAACTCACATGTAAGAACAGAATTGGGCCAACCCCCCCCACCCCCCCTCTTATTCGAATAGAAAAAACAGCCATCAAATTTTACAACCATCTAAAAACAAGTGACCCCTAAAACATTTCATCACACAACCCTACAATGTCAAGAGATTAAACCAGGGAAGAGTTCCCTCAGTCAGCTGGTTCTGAGGCTCAGTTCACTAACCCAAACCAACCCCATTGAGTCTCAGGACAGCACTCAGAATAATCTGGCTCAACCAAATCATAACAAAGCAAAAATAAAAATATAATCACCTATTGGAAAGACACCACAAAAAAAATTCTAAAGAAAGCTTCAGTGCTATTTGGCTCTAAACCGACAGTAACTTGGTGGCAGACTATCTGACCACTGTGGCTGATAGAAAACTGAGGAAAACACTGACGAGGTACAGACTCCGTGAGAACAGTCTGGCTATAGAGACCGGTCGTCACAGGCAAACCTGGCTGCCCAGAGAGGACAGGCGGTGCTCACGCTGCTCCAAGGGGAGAGGTAGAGAGCGAGCTGCATTTCCTATTCCACTGTGACAAATACTCAGACCTAAGAGAATCTTTCCCAAAATGATCATTCACTACAAAGGTTTTGGCCAAAACCTGAGGAGTTAGCCAGTGAAAAGTGCAGCGTCAATAATATTTCCCATTTCCTTTTGGTTAGGCTTTCACGCCACGTCATGTTGAGACCGCTCTACTACTTGCATTGAATGTATTGTTATTTTCATTCAAATCATTGATGTAGTTGCTGTTAATTGAAAACCCATTTCCACAGCTGCTACTAGTATTGAGATGCCTTATTGCCGTTGGTCCCACCATTCTTTCGTTATATGTCTACTTTGACAATGTCAGTCATTTAACTTGCCATGTCAAGAAAGTCTACTGAATTGAGAGAGCGAGATAGACAGAGGAGAGACAGAGATACATAGAGAGAGAGAGATGTCACTTACGACCCACTAATCATTTTGGATAGTGAAAAAAAAAACTCCCCTCCCCCAACACCCATGTGGCAGTACTCTGCCAAAATACTAACCCCCCCCCCCCCCTTACCCAAACGGGCACTACACTGCCACTCCACTAAATCGCTCTCCGCCCATCCAGTTGGCATTGGCCGGGTTCATACCATGGCCGTCCTCTGCCCGGTTTGGCATCAGGGTCATGCCACTGTGTGCCCCTTCTGACACTAGAGCCTGCTCACATCTTAATTAGCTCACTCCGCTATAAATAAAAAAGGGACAACTCTCATGGGGGGAGTGTTTCCACCGCTGCACATTGTGATAGAGTGATAGAATGTGTGTGTGTGTATGTGTGAAAACATGTGGTCGTGTGTGTGGTGGATTGGAATGTTTGGTTGATAAGTGAAGGCGGGGGTGGGGTGGGGGGGGGTCTGGATTAAAGAGTAATTGGTTAAAAATACATTCAAGGAGCTTTGGAGGAGAAATTCTCCACATGGGGCCACGTCCTTTTGTGTGCCCACACACATACACACCTTAACGCAGAGAAATTAACAGATTCATAAGAGCGAGAAACAGGGAAAGAGTCGATGGCGGCCGAAAGAGACGAGACGGAGTAAAATGGGAGCAGGGTGACGATGAAGAGAGAGGGGAGAGAGAGAGAAAGATGGAGGAAGAGGGTGAGAGAGCGGGGGAAGGAGTAAAAGTGATAGAGAATACTTGAGCGAGAAGGGTTTTAGACAGCAAGAGAGTGACGCAGGGAGAGATAGTGAAGGCGAGAGAAAAATGAAGAGCGAGACCTCGGGATACACATCAGATTAACCACTGATTAAACCTCTGGCTCCCTCATCAACTCGAGACATTCTGGCTCCAATCTCTTACATAACGCTCTCCTAACGTTAGGGCAACATTGAGAACCTGTTCACGTGTGGGACAGTGGCTAGGGATCAGGAGAGTCCGTGCCCCAAATGCCACCCTATTCTCGGAGTAGTGCACTACTTCTCCTGTATAGTTCACTACTTTTGACCACCAGTATAGTACTAAACAGGGCACAGAGTGATGAGCCCTCGTTGGCGTCGCCAAGATGTGGCAAGAACAAACACGGTGAGATTAAACCAAAGTAAAAAAGTGTAATGGTATCCCATTCACTCACAAGGCCCAGCCAAGATCCCAGATTGCCGTCGAGTCTCGAGAAAGGCCTTTTTATGAAACTTTGACTATAAATAGCTTCCGTTGTGCTCCAATTGGCCTCTCTTCTAGCTCAGCCAATAGGACATGTGGATCTGATTTGAACACATCATCATCATCATAATCATCATCCCAGTTTTGCTCTGTACTGAAAACTTCTTGAAAACTTTACAGCTGACTTGCACATTTTTGTGTGTGTGTGTGTGTGTGGGGGGGGGGGGGTATATTAACAGTGGACAAGACGAACAAAACTATCCTACGCTCACATCTTGGTGCAGATCAGTGCCAGAGGAAAGGCTTATGAAGTCCTCAAGTCTACACTTACAGCACTAAAATACCACGTCACATCCCCTAGAGCGCACGCACACACACACAAAACCATCTCACCTTTATAGTAGAACAGACAGTAGTCAGCCAGCACAAACCACTTCCTCTTCCAAAGCCTCATTCCAGAGCCGTCCTGCAAAAGAAAGTGAGAGAGAAGTCAGGCCTACACTCCTATATTGGCCCTGCGATGCCTGCCATCGCTTTTCAAACACACTTGCAGCCAGGGGGATGATGAAAGATAGAAGGGAAAAACACACTTCAAAACAGATCATCACACACATGCGCGCGCACATGCCACACACTGTAATTAAGTGCTGCCTGTTTGAATATTGTCCCTGGTAGGAAGAGCGTGTGTTCATGTCCCCATTGTCATGATAGGGAGTTTGTTTGGGAGGAAACTCATTTGGTGTTTGAATAGCGTTCCCTTAGAAGTGAATGTGTGCGCGTGAGTGTGTGTGTGTGGTGCGTGAGTGCCTGACAGTGAGAGAGAGAGAGCGAGAGAGAGAGAGAGAGAGAGCGCGAGAGAGAGAGAGAGAGCGCGAGAGAGAGAGAGAGAGAGAGAGCGCGAGAGAGAGAGAGAGAGAGAGAGAGAGAGAGCGCGAGAGAGAGAGCGAGCGAGAGAGAGAGCGAGAGAGAGCGCGAGAGAGAGCGCGAGCGAGCGCGAGAGAGAGCGCGAGAGAGAGAGCGCGAGAGAGAGAGCGCGAGAGAGAGAGAGCGCGAGAGAGAGCGCGAGAGAGAGAGCGCGAGAGAGAGCGCGAGAGAGAGAGAGCGCGAGAGAGAGAGCGCGAGAGAGAGAGCGAGCATGTCTTTCTGTGTGGGTGTTTGTGTGTTTCCACAGATAATGCGTGTCTGTCAGTTAAAGATAATTGCATTGTGCTTCTCTTTTCTCTTAGAGTTTTATAAAAATGTGACAGTACTGGCTTTTCGGTGATCCAGCGAGGGCAAAGTCACATCCGTCTACCTGGCAGACAAACAGGGTTCAAAAGGTCAACCCTGGAGCTCATTAAGACGCTGTGTGTATCCCAAATAGTACACACTATTTCTTATTTGGTGCCCTACATGTAACCAGATCTAGTAAAAAGTAGTGCACTATATATGGAATAGGGTGTCATTTGAGACTGTGTACAAAAAAAATATACAATATGTTCCATACACCCAGCTACCAGTTTATCCAATCATGTTGTCCTACAGACACCTATCAACCAATGGGCTCTATCCTATGAGTCACTGTGTGTCTCTAAGAACCAATCGACAGTATCCTGTAGATTCCGCAGCCCTTCGTGTGTCAACCGATGAGCTTTGTAACCAGAGCTCCTGTCGACCAATCAACTGACAGCTTGCACACCCATGTCTATCAGCTTCGAGCGTGTTGGTATGCATACGTGTGAGTGTGGTGTGTGCGCATTTCAAGTGTCATTAGTCGTATTAGGTGTGCGAGCTTTTGTATGCGTAGGTACACATACGTGTGCATGTGTTGCTTACCTGTTTGTAGAGCCATCCTCTCACCACCACGGGGACATTGGGGTTCCTCTTGATGGACTGCTCTCGCTTCCCAAAACTGTGCACCCTCCCACTGGACCTGGATCCCTATAGGACACACATCCAGCATACTGGTTAGTTATTTCAACTTTGACCTCACCAGCCCTGACAATTTAGCTTCTACTGTTCCATCCTCCATTTCAAAGTCATACTTGAAAAGGGGACACAGATCGATCGATTTCATTGACTAGACAACTAAAAGCTCAGGTGGCCATGACAGCACACGGCAGTCTCTTGGCGGCGAGTTGGAATACTTAGCATGATACAAAAGAAGAAATGCCGTTTGCTCGTAAAGTTCTTAAAAAATATATATAAAAAAATATATATATATATATATATATATTTATATATTTTTTTTTTCAAGTTTCACGTCACACATTTTACAGTAGGTTCTGATTGGTTGACCCAATCCCATTAAGTTGAATTTTTAAGCAAGCGCAAAATCTATTTGTGACAATAGTTTACCATAAGCCAAACTCTCACCCACACAAATAGCAAGAGAAGAAGAAAAGTACTCCCATGAGTTTTAAAGGAATACACCTCGGGAGGAACCATTGAGGGGGTGGAGGGGTGGGTGAGCCCATTGCTCTTCTGACTAACCAGGAGGTGATGAAAGTTCAACTCGGTCTGACATGGCCGTTCGGGCCCATTGCCTGTTGGTAATGGTCTACAGCGGTAGTGATCGTGAGCATACAGCTGACGAGGTTATAGAGGTAGCCTATAAACGATCAAAATAAAGAAAGTCACACACGCCAGGTGTAATCTCCCAGCAATTTAATTGTCATTTACCAACGTTTCGGCATCACCGTGCCTTCCTCAGGGTCTGACCCTTGATAGTTTATTGGCCGTTAGTCAGCACCTCCACACAAACTCTTTTCTGGGTGTGCGCCAGCTCACGTTTTGAAATATGTTATAGAGGTAGCCGTCAACAGGACAGCTTGTGGAGGCTGAATGATGCCCTCCGGGTTGTGTGTGTCTGTGTGATCCCCTCCTTGGGTGAAGATCGATTCGTCGGCCATTAGTGAGACACAGCTGCTGGGTAAGGGCCATGAATCAACCACGCATGCGCCGTACACGCACACAAGTGTAAGGTTGACACTCCCAACATACAGACACAATACATTCATGGAAACATGCAGACACATATGCACACAGATCACATACACACTCCACACGCTAGGGATGTCCCTGACTAAAAATTGTAAAAATCTTGGTCGACAGAGTCATCCTATTCTTTCGACCAATCGATGGGTTTAAATGTTTTAAAACGTATTTTTCCATATATAGACAGACACACGCTTGATTGAAATGCATTCCAGGTGACTACCTCGTGAAGCTGGTTGAGAGAATGCCAAGGGTGTGCAATGCTATCATCAAGGCAAAGGGTGGCTACTTTGAAGAATCTCAAAGGAAAAAAAGCAATTGTTTTGTTTAACACTTTTTTGGTTACTACATGATTCCATATGTGTTATTTCACAGTTTTGATGTCTTCACTATATTAGAAAATATTAAAAATAAAGAAAAACCCTTGAATGAGTCAGTGTCCAAACTTTTGACTGGTAGTGTATGTGGATGATTTATAGAGCCAGGCACATTTAATAGTTAGGCGATTGAAAATAGACCTAATTTCCTCTCTCCTCAATTCTCTTAGACAATTAGGCTAAGGCAAGGGCTGTTTCCTTGTCTCTGCTGCCGTCGCTGCATTGCTCTCGACCCCAACACGCTGGTTAACTTTGCTATTATGCACATGGCAACACAGGGAAAGGCGTCATATTCTACGGCGCGCTGAAGATCGTTTCAGAACCGCGGACAGCAACCGTATCCATCGTGGGAGAAAGCGCATTTGTTATAAAGTAATATTAGATATACTAGTGTTGTACCATTACAACACTAGTATATCTAAGGTAAGGTAAACATATCCATAAACAATTTCAGTATTACGTCTTAGCGTGATGGGCCGTGCCATCCCCTTGACCTCCGCAATGGATTAGTCCACTGGACACAGGTGCGAATCAGACAGCTGTCTTGTGCGCCATGAAAAATAAAAAAATAAAATAGTGACCGCTCGACTAAAGAGATCTCGGTTGACCCTATCACACGCACCAGCCACAAGTCATACATACAGCACATACAAACACAGACAGACGGACAGCAATTCACAAGCTTAAAGTTCCTCAAATGCATTCACATACACACACACACCGAAGCATTAATAGAATGTGCCACATTCAAATATAGTCTGGGTCCATCTGTTGATGGGGTGGGCGTGATTTACATCAGTGGAGCTGTATATGCATGCATCCCTATGACCTGAATTATAACCTACTATGACCCATTGACGAAAATGGAGCGAAGCGTATAATTTATGCAGTATGGACCGGATACCACATGTGCGTGTCGAGGGGGGGGGACGTCATTGACCAACACCTCTGATGTTAGCGCTCGACATCATGTGGTCGCTCTCTCCGTCCCCTCGCTGAACTGCAACACTCGTTATTCCAGTACCTTGATTGCAGCGTTTAACGAGCCTATCAACATCACAAAGAAAGGCCTCACTCAACTCCCCTGGCATGTCAGTGATGTGAGGCAAGCCGTGTGTGTGTGTGTATAGAGTACACTACAGGCCGTGATGTATCCTGTACCCTACACACACAGACACACACCACCTCCCCCACACACACGCCACCTCCCACACACACACGCCACCTCCCACACGCCACCTCCCACACACGCCACCTCTCACCCACACACACACGCCACCTCTCACCCACACACACACGCCACCTCTCTCACACACACACACACACACGCCACCTCTCTCACACACACACACACACACGCCACCTCTCTCACACACACACACACGCCACCTCTCTCACACACACACACACACACGCCACCTCACACACCACCTCACACACACACACAACCTCACACACGCCACCTCCCACACACACACACACACGCCACCTCCCACACACACACACACACACGCCACCTCCCACACACACACACGCCACCTCCCACACACACACACGCCACCTCCCACACACACACACGCCACCTCCCACACACACGCCACCTCCCACACACACGCCACCTCCCACACACACACACACCACCTCCCACACACACACACACGCACCTCCCACACACACCTTCTCCCACACACACACACACCACCTCCCACCACCTCCCACACACCACCTCCCCCACACACACACGCCACCTCCCACACACACACACGCCACCTCCCACACCCACACACGCCACCTCCCACACACACACACCATCTCCCACACCTCCCACCACCTCCCACACACCACCTCCCCCACACACACACACGCGCCACCTCCCCCACACACACACACACCACCTCCCACC